>NW_027368118.1:0-52213 GCF_046119375.1 Phyllobates terribilis
GTGCTCCACTCTTGTATCTCTACTACACAGGATTCTTATCTACAGTAGATATATATTATTATTTTATTTTCCCCGTTTCGATTTTTTCCGTTTTTCTTTTCCGGTGTCTCATTTTATATTATTATTTTACTACCTCCGTCCCTTTTTTTATCTAAATGAAAAGTGGGGAATAAATTAATAATGTTAAAATTACTATTACGAAAGGTGGGAAGATAAAAATGATATACCGGAAAAGGAAATCGAACAGATAAAAAAGGGACGGATGGCGTAAAATAATAATATAAAAACGTGACACCGGAAAAGGAAAGCGCGAAGATAAAAAAAGGACGGAGGGAATAAAATAATAATATAAAAACTATTGTTCATAAGGTTTTCGCGCTCTTTTTTTATCTTTCATTACATCCGTCCCATGATATAGTTCTCCTTGTTATTTTGACGCTATTGCGGAAGGACTCTTATCTACAGTAAACATATATTACTATTTTATTTCCTTCGTCTCTTTTTTTCCTTCCCGCTTTCCTTTTCCAGTGTCTCATTTTATATTATTATTTTACTCCCTCCGTCCCTTTTTTATCTAAATGAAAAGTAGGGAATAAAATAATAATATAAAAATTACTATTACGGAAAGATGGAAGATAAAAATGGTATACCGGAAAAGAAAATCGGATAGATAAAAAAGGGACGGAGGGAGTAAAATAATAATATAAAAACGTGACACCGGAAAAGGAAAGCGGGAAGGAAAAAAAGAGACGAAGGGAATAAAATAGTAATATAAAAACTACTGTTCATAAGGTTTCGCTCTCCTTCCTTCCATCCGTCCCATAATATAATTCTCATTGTTATTTTGACGCTATTGACGGCCGAAGTTCATTTTCTCTATTCTTGCTAATGTGTAAGGAAAAACAAAGTCATGCGGGATTTTGTTTGATTCGTCTCGATGAGTACTTTAATAATATAATTTTTCTATAACTTACACTAACATACAATGGTAGATATTATAGATATAAACCGTGTACCGTCAAGTGTGTGGAAGCAAATGGGAACTACATTATAGGGAGAGGGGAGTATTAGGAGAGGAGAATTTGTAGTGGATAGAGTGAAAGTGTATTGAAAGTTGCAAAAAAAAATGGTTAAAAATTAGTTTCTATAAATGAAAAGTGGGAAGATAAAAATGGGACACCGGAAAATTAAAGTGATAAGATAGAAAAAGGGACGGATGGAGTAAAATAATAATACAAAGATAGGAAAGCGGAAAGATAAAAAAGGACGGAGGGAGCCAAATAATAATATAAAAAATTGGACACCAGAAAAGGAAAGTGGAAAGATAAAAAAAGGACGGAGAGAATAAAATAATAATATAATAATCTTCATTCAATACCCAATTATTACTCTGTCTCTCTATCTTTTTCCTCTATAATTATTACTCTTCAATTTTCCCTTAAACCCCGTGTATTAGGTTAAAAGGAAAAATAACATAAGGATGGAGGGAGTACTTCAATAAATCGGTGCAACAAATAAGAATCAATTAAGATACATGGTTTCAGGTTGTAATCTAAACTATTTATTAGACAAACACAACTTACATTATAAACTATATAATGATTACAATTCTCTCTACGGTTATAGATAGTTGAGTAACTGCGAATTCCTGGTTATTGAAAATAGGTTAATGCGGGGAAACATTAAGTTACAAAATGCTATGTGCTACCTTACACCATAAAAACCTTACTTACAATGTGGTCAACATATCAACCCTCAGAACTATTTAAAAGGTAATTAATTTATCAATCCTTCGAACCAAATAGTTCGTTCACGCCACTTTTAAGACCCTAAATAACATAAAAATCTGAAGACAAAAAATCCTAAAGTACTCTAATGCAGGGAAGAAAAAAAGAAAAAAGTTGAAAGAGTTTTCTATGAAGATAGTATACTCAGTTATTCACAATCTTAAAGTATTTCAGGTCATTTACTTTGTCAGTTACCTATGAAGATTGGCAAAGCGTCTCTTTTTTAAAACTAATAGTGTCGTGAGCTTGATACAAGCTACCCTCTCAAAACTTTGGTAAAAAAAAAAGTTAACGTTTTTTATATGCAACAAATCTTCTCTATAAGACCTATGTGATAGACCAAACATGAGGTAACTTTGTTTTTTGTTTTGCAGGTCCCTACTCATGTCCAAAATCTTTTCTCCATTTATGGAGTACAAAGTTATCCACAAAGAGACGTAAAGGTTGAAGAAAATAAGAGCCTGAAGATGATGTTTCATATTCTCAATACTATCCTTTGTTATGCATGTATTACACCTAGAAATTATGCTCAGCCGAGAGAGCTTATAGCCCTATATAGCTTCTACCATCACGAGTTAGGGAGCTATATATCCAAGTGTACACTAAAAACTTACTAAATTAGTGTTATTAATATCTTATAGTGACATGTATTCTAAAAAAAAAAATATTTAAATTATATCTTAATATCCGACTGATAAAATAAACAACACAAGTCCGCGTGTTCGAACGCGGGTCACCCCTAGTATATATATAAGCATAGGAGGCTTCCCACATCCACCACACAGAAAAAAAATCCACTTGATGATTTCTATATAATGGCACGGAATGGAAGCGTTTCAATTTAGCATCCCAGTTGGGCTTGCTCTTTACAAATGGGCTTGATTTTTTTGGGCCCATTATGAAGGTAGTAAAATCGTAAACTCGAACTAAAGTTTTACGAGTTTGGCGAGTTTAATAAGTTAAAATACGAGTTTGCACCGAGTTTGTTGCATAACGATTCTGTGGTGCAAGTTGCCTCGGGATCTTAATTTGAATAGTAAACATGTACGAGTTATTGAGTTAACTCGTGAGTTTAATAACTATGGTTAATGTGTGGTCAAAAACAATGTAATTATGGTTAATGTGTGATCAAAAAACATGTAAAGGCAGTGTATTATGCACATTTATGTACTTCTATCAAACAAAATAGATAGTATTGAAGGATTCTTGCTAAGAACCCGTGTTCTAGTCTTTGCTATAGGAAAAAAATCAGTGTACAGTAAGTGTGATGTTGACCCAGATTTGTTCTCAAGGATTGAGCTAGAATCATTTTTAAGGATGGAGTTTCTCTGAATGCTAGAGAACTGTGGTATTGCAAATCAGGTGAGACTTTGCACAGAGGAATAGAGGAGATTAAGGCTGATAGGGATATCCTAAAATTGTGTAAGAGTGGTGGTACCAAAAACATATTAGATGTGTATGTTGTCCAAGACTTAGAAGAAAGTCCACACTCTTTCATGGATTTTAAAAAGGGTCGGTTGGTCAATTGCTAGTTCTCATATTGGCAGCCCATCCTCCAAAGCTATGAGAGTGACCCAAACTGTAGGCCCATTTGTTTCCAGTGGTAATGATACACACAACCCCACAAAAGCCACAACCCTAACCACCAAACCTTCATCCGAAATTCTTCCAAATGTGGGGTTTATTGCATCTACATCAACAGAACTTCAAGTTTTAGAGGAAGAAAGTGGTCAAGATGATGATTTATTAGGTTCTGAATCATCTCATAGTAACGAATCAGATGATATCTCATTCCATGATGTTGCATTTGATTATGAAACAGAGGATGATGATGCTGAATTTGAGAAAAATGTTAATAGTGAAGTGTTTGATGAGGCTGTCAGAGAGGAGAATGATGATGCTGAACTAGAAGACCTATTTGACATCAGAGTTGAAAATGATGATAATAGGAGTTATAGTGGAAGTGATGACAACAAACGGGTAAGATATCCTGAATTTAATCCCTTAGTGGACTTTAGGAATAGAATCTGTTTGAGATTTGGCATGAGATTTGGCTCCAATGAATTTTCAGAAAATCCCTGAGGCAATATGCATTAGAGAATGGTTTTGATTATTATTATCTTCACAATGATAGCAAAAATGTGTCTGCTTATTGTTTGAATAGTTGTGAATGTGGGCTGAAAAATGGGAGAAAGAGAAGGTGTTCTTGCAAGGTGAAGTTGTGTGGGTTTAAGACTTGTGGAAGGACTATGGGTTTAGATGGTACTTTCCAGCTTAAGTCTTTTTCACCAGAACATCATTGTGGATGGCAAGCAAAAAATACAAAGATGACATCCAAAAGAGAGTCCTGAAAGGCCATTGAAGTTTCAAAGATTCTATATGTGCTTGAAAGCTTGCAAGGAAGGGTTTTTGAGAGGTTGTTGGCCAGTTATAGGGTTGGATGAGTGCCATTTGAAGGGTACATACACTGGGCAAATTTTGGTAGCAGTGGCTAAGGATAGAAATGAAAATCTCTTTCCAGTGACATATGCATTAATTGAGTAAGAAACAAAGGAAACATGGTGCTGGTTCTTGAAAAACTTGTTACATGACATAGGTGGAAAACCTATGACTTTCATGTCAGACAAGCAAAAGGTAGTACTCTTACAATGTACTTTATAATATATATAATTTAGTTTGGTACACATATAAGATGTTTTAACACATGTTCTTAATGTTTTAGGATTTGATTGAAGCATTAGTCGATGCATGTATTTTGGGGATTTCACCTTCCAGACGATGCATGTATTTTTCTGTCAATGAGGTGGAAGTTAACTCCTTGAAGAATATACTGAGCTCCGTTAATGGCTCCTACACATCTTTGAGTAAAAGCTCCCGAAGAGCGACTGGCAGAAGTCGTTGCATAAAAACATGGTAGTCATGACTCTTCATCCCATGCATTTTCAGATTTTTCGGATCAACGCATCTGGACAAGTTGGACGCGTACCCATCTGGAAACTTTACTTTATGTATCCACTCAAGCAAGACTCTTTTTGAATCCCTATCCAATGTGTACTTGGCCTTCGGGCTTCCCAGTCGCAACTTCTTTAGCTAGCTCAGGCCGATCACATATGTCATTCAATTCTTCCCTGGATTTTTCATTGTCTTTTGTTTTCCCGATGAGATTGAGCACGGTATTGAAAACATTATCGAACACATTTTTCTCAATATACATGACATCTAAGTTTTGTCGAATGACATTCTTACTCCAGTAAAGCAAATCCTAGAAGATGCCCTTATTATTCCATCCATGTTTTTTGGACAGCAAAGCATTATGATGTTCCGACCGAGGTTCATAAGACTTCTTAAATTGCAAACGATCCAGCTTAGCTAACATTTCAGCTCCAGCTCTCACCCCCTAAGCTTTTTGCGATCTTCTCTGTCCTTATGAAAATCAGTGACATTTTTTTGAAATGAATGTCGCGGATTCAAAAACTTCCGAGAGTAATCAAACCACGACTTTTTACCACTCTTGTGTAGTGTGAATGCATCTGTCTCTTCCATGCAATAAGGGCAAGCCTCTCTACCAGCAGTACTCCATCCAGACAACATAGATTATGTGGGGAAATCATTAATTGTCCATATAAGAGCCGCTTTCAGCTGGAAGTTCTGTCGTTTATGAACATCGTATGTTGTGAATCCACACTCCCATAACTGGTTTAACTCTGCAATCAACGGTTGTAGAAATATGTCCATTAGCTGCTTCGGATTTCTAGGACCCGGGACCAAAACCATCAAAACATAAACTCATCCTTCATGCACATGCCTGGGGGAGGTTGTAGGGTGTTAGGATGACCGACCATGATGAATATTGTTGCTCGAAGTTGCTGAATGGCTGAAACCCATCGAAACATAAGCCTAACCTGATATTTCTGACTTCATCGGCGAAATCGGAATGAAGCTCACTAAAATGTTTCCACGCCTGAGAGTCGGACGGTGACACATCTTGTCACCAACCATATGATGGTCAGCGTGCCACGTCATATGCTAGGCAGTTGCTTTCAAAGCATACAATCTCTGTAGCCTTGGAGTTATTGGAAAATAAAACATTTTCCGATATGGAACTCTAGCCTTTCTTCTTTTTGATTTGCCTTGGGTCACAGGCTTCCACCGCGGTTCACCATACACTTTGCATTCGTTCTATCTGCATCTTCTTCCCCCCAATAAAGAACACAGTTTCAGCGACAACAATCAATGACCTCAACCGGCAACCCCAAACCCTTAACCAACTTCTCTATGTTAGCAAAATTTGTTGGCATCTTGTTATCCTCCGGGAGAAGCTCTTTTATAAACTCGCACATGTCGTCCATTAACCTTATTGAACTCTGATGACGACACTTGATATCCATCATTTTAGCAGATGCAGAAAACGAGGAGTGCTTGTTGTTACCAGACCATATTTCTTGTTTGGTTGCTCGCATCATACGAAAAATTTCTGTGATTCGGCATTCGGAGGCTCATCTTCATGGAAGACCACTTCTGGACCGGCAACATCATGTATCATTCTATGACCGGATGCAAACTCAGACCCCTCGACATCATTCTCCGATACAACATGTTGTTGTCCTCCGGGATTCAACACGGTCCCTCGCCATAAAACACCCATACATGGTAATCTTTCACAAACCCATTCTTCAAAATATGATATTCTACATCCTCGGTATTGTGATAACTTTTATTTCTACATGCATACTTAGAATATGGGCATTTAATCTTCACTCCACTCATACAAGCTGGATGACCTATGTCGAACTGGATAAACTCTTTTACTTTTTCGGGAAATCCGGGAGTTAACAACCTCCTCGTGAGTCTCTGATATATCCAACAACGGTCTTGATTCATCTCTGTAGCGCGTTTTATTAGATGACGATTCACATCTAATAACATTTATCTTAGTAACACCTTCTCTAATTTATTTTATTGTGTCACATGTCTTACATGTACACCGAGAATTAGGATTAATCCTAATTCTCATTTTTTATATTTTAATATTCTAAATCCATAATATTCTAAATCCATGATTATTTATAAATTCTCTATATAATTTTAATTTCATGATTACATCTATGAATCTATATAATCATAAATCCACAAGAATATAAATAATTTACAACATAAATCATATATATTCCAAAATTCACATAAATTATAAATCCATAAAATTCATAAATTCCTAAATTCACAAACATCATAAATCCATTAACAAATGCATTAAAAATGCTATATAATTCTTAAAAAATTATATATAATTCCAAAAAATCCTATATAATTCATAAATTTACTATATAATTACTAAAAATTACTATATAAATACTAAAAAAATCCTATATAATTTTTATAAAACTCATAAATAATTCTATATAATTACTAAAAAATATTATATAATTCCTAAAAAATCCTATATAATTCCTAAAAAGTCCTATATAATTTCTAAAAAAATTCTATAAAACTCATCAAATAATTCTATATAATTACTAAAAAATATTAAATAATTCCTAAAAAATCCTATATAATTTTTTAAAAAATCTATATAATTCTATAAAACGCATAAATAATTCTATATAATTGCTAAAAAATATTAAATAAATCCTAAAAAATCCTATATAATTTATAAAAAATTCTATATAATTCTATAAAACTCATAAATAATTCTATATAATTACTAAAGAATATTATATAATTCCTAAAAATCCTATATAATTTCTAGAAAATTATATAACCTATTCAATAATAAAGACTTATATAATACAACAAATTCTATAACCTATAAAAAATTCAACGTAATATAACAAATTCTATATAATTATTTTCAATTCCTAATAAATTCCTAACATATAATTATATATAAAGAAATTAAATAAAAAAAACACCTAGGCAGAAGCTGACGGTGGGCGGTGACAGGTGGCGGCGGGCGACGTCAGGCGGGCAAGGCGGCTCCAGCGGCGGGCGACTCCGGCAGTGAGAAGCAGTGAAGACGCGCGGGCGGACGGGCGGGCGCTCAACTGGGGTCGGCGGCAGCGTCAGGAAGGACGGAATCTCGACCGGAGGTGGCGTCAGGGTCGGCTGCAGCTAGGGAGGAATCTCGACCAGAAACAAGAGGGAGAGAGGAGGAGGAGGAGGGAGTGAAGAGGAGGGAGATGCGCGGCGGGAATCGGTGGCACATGAGAAGAGGAAGACGGAGAAACAAGAGAGGAAGACGAAGAAATAATCGGGGGCGGCGACGAGCACGTTTATATATAAATGAAGGAGCTAGCGACGGATTTTCGTCGCTAACTCCGTCAAAAACTAATCGATTGCCAAATTCAATTTTGGCCAAATATTTTGGCGGTACCGCCCACGTTAGCGACGGAAAACCGCCGCTAACGTGGATAGTCTTGGCGGCACAAATACCGCCAAAACCATTAGCGACGGAAAATCCGTCGCTAATGTGGGCGGTACTTGTGAAGGGTTTGGCGGTATATATCACGTCGCTAATGGTTTTTTAATATAGGAGTTAATCACTACTTACCTTTGGTATCGGTAATTCGTTGCTAATGGGGGCAGGATGTAAGGGTCAAACCTTTAGGGACGGATACCCGTCGCTACCTCCGTCACTAATGCCTATTAATTGGCGCCATCTATTACAGCCAAAATAGCGACGAATCCCCGACGGAATTCTGTCGCTAACAACGGGGTATGGGATATTAGCGACAGGTACTTTTACCCGTCGCTAAATCCGTCGCCAAGTTTGAGATTTAGTGACGGAATTGGTATCTGTCACTAAATCGGCGATTTCTAGTAGTGACAATCGTTGTATAGACGAAAGAATTCGCAATTTTTGCTACCATGGAGCTGAGAATCCAGCAAGCCACTAATCAATCACAGCGCAACCACCTTGAGAAATCTTTATCTGTCTCTGCTGGCTTCTCGATGCTGCCATCAATAAACCCTAGTTTTTCCTTCGTACCGAGAGCCATACAAACTTACATGCACCAATTAATGAAATTGCGACCATCGAACTTTTCTGGGGTCAAGGAAGCGCTCGGATTGTCGAAGTTAGAGACTGTGTAAACATCGTCTCTGATCAAAACGCTCAATTGCTTTGCAATTTCTTCGCTCGACAATGCCATTCTTCAGACGTTGTGGCTTGATCTTCAATCTTCACGCCAATTTACGCCCTTGCTCTGATACCATGTAGAATTAGGATCGTGTGAATTAACCAAGTGAAGAACAGAGAGATACGAGAGTCTGTATTTGGATCAAAACTAACGATTATGTATATAGAAGATCTTAGTTTACATAGAAGCATTGCCTCTCTTTATATAAGGCAGATAAGATAAAATAATATGTATATCTAAAGCTAATCTAATCCTATATCTTTATATTATATCTATTGAATTAAAATTGATTTTATCATAATCTCAATAAAAGAGATAGAGAGAAGAAGAAGAGAGAAGATATTAATAATGTATGTATTAAGTAAAGGTAACGTGAATTGAGAGAAGATAAAGTGTATTTGGTAGAGAGAAGATATTATTTTATCTTAGCTGTCTTATATAAAGAGAGGCAAGACTTCTATGTATTGAGTAAAGGTAACGTGAATTGAGAAAAGAGAAAGTGTATTTGATAAAGAAAAAGTGTTAAATTTTTTTTCTAAAATAAAAATAAAAACATTTTGTTGGAACGCTAGGAAAAAAAATAAAAACTATAAAAAATCATAGAGTATATTAAAAAGAACATGCATAGCTATATATATGTATGTGTATAGGTAAGTAATCTCTGACAGTCTGTTCGTTTCATATATATATACACATCTATACTCACATATAGTAGTATTTCTTATCTCACCGGCCACTTCTAATTCCTTAAAAATAATCAATGACCTAAAAAATCTCATAAAGAATGAATAACCCGATACTTTAGCTGTATTTGGTTTGGGATTGCTTCAGAAACAATTAATCAATGACAAGTGTCTTCCAGTGTTTGGCTTTCTTATTGTATTTACTAAATGTTAGCTAGCTGTGACCGATTCAAATATGTTAATTAGATGTCATACGCAACTAAGTTACAATTACATTTACAACCAAAAGTGAATAATCATTTCTATATTCCCTTTGGGAGTATTTTATGCAGGAATATACATGATTGAATACACTATAAATAAAACCTATTATAAATTTATATGCATTCTGTAATTCTAGGCCAGCCTGTCGACTCTCCCTTTATATTTCAACCTCATCAAACAAACCTCTCTGTCTTTTTCTCCATCTTTACAAGAAACATCAACTATATTGCTAGGCAAAAAAACAAAATAAAAACTCATACAAAACCTTTGGGAGAGAACAAATTTGTCAGATTTTTTTGCTTGATCGGTTTATTGAAAAGTCGTAGGTTGTGATGGGAAACTGCGGAACTAAGCCGGAGACAAAGGAAGGGGAGGCGCCGGCACCGAAGGAGATGGAAGAGGAGAGCAGGGAGGTCGTCGCCGGCGAGGAAGAAAAAGAAACAAAGGTAATCAACGAAGAACCATCAGCTGAACCGCCGTCATCTCTTGGTCAATTGATAAATGAGGTCAAAGTTAATCCTTCTCTTTTTGCTGTTGCTAACTTCAATTCTTTGTTGTTTCAAACCCGGCCGATTATAAGTTAGTGATGGCTGGCTGATGTGATTGAGAAAATAGAAACAAGGACTGCATAAGTTAAGAAGCTTTATGTAATTTGAGTAGGTAAGGTAGGTAGGAATAAGGGGATCCCAAAAGAATATTACGAGTAGAGTTTGTATGGTATTTTTTTTAATTTTGGTTTTAACAAGCAATATAAAGACAAGAAGATGATCTAAATCATCATAGCGAGTGATCTTTATAAAATTTCACGATTTGGAAGGAAAGTAGTTGGTGAGTATTTTTTTGATGGTCTATCATGGTATAGAAAAGAATCTGCTTATAATTTCGGAAATCTATGTTAAAGTCCATCTCAATTTAGATAGATGCTCCCTCCGGATACAAATACATGTCATTTTGCAACTACTTTTTTTGATACAAATACATGTCATTTTACTAATTTTTTCTTACTTTTACCACATTTATCCCTATGCAATTATTACACTAAAGCTACTTTATATCTATAGACATTACCTTTTTACATTTCCGATGCCACTTTAATAGGGTTATTTAGGTAAAAAAAAATTACCTTAATTTGCGTAAAATTTTGTCTAAAGACATACATTTGTATACCGAGAAAGCATTTTATAGAGACTTTTTTTAGCTATAAAGAAAAAAGTGTTACATTTGAAGTTTTAATCTTATAAGACATAAGAAACTTACATAGTAATTTTGGAAAGAAAGTCTTGATAAAGACTTTGTCCTAAGGTGATTAATCATCTTCTTCGCTTTCTCTTTTTATTTTTATTTGGATGTTCGTGCCTATATTTCGCACATATTATAATTTTTAGATTGCATCTTATACAAAAAGAATATGATTTACGTACAAACCAGGGTACGTAGACCGAGCCCCACATTAATAACACATCCCTTCAGTGAAAAAAATATGATTTAGATATATATCAATGTGTTTTTCTGTGTTTGTCTAAGAAAGTTTGAATGAACCACGTAGATGAAATGTAATGTATAAAGTGATTAAAAATGATCTAATGAGACTATACTTCATTTCATAAATCAACAAAAGTAAGTCGTGTGGTTGTCTATAATATATACTCCATCTGGATACAAATACATGTCATTTTAGATCACTTTTCTTGGATACTAATACATATCATTTTACCAACTTTTATCTACTTTTAACATATTTACCCCTATGCAATCATTACAATAAAGCTACTTTATTTCTCTTTTTACATTTCCAATGCACTTTACTAGGATTATTTAGGGAAGAAATTTTTTACCTTATTTTGTGTGAATTTTTGTCTAAAGACATGTATTTGTATTCGGAGGGAGTAACTATTTATGGATACATGTCATTGTTTTGGAGACGTTTCTTATTCTTTGTGAATAAAATATATGGATTATTTCTAGTATCAATTTTGTTGTTGTGTATTGAAATCTAAAATATTCTTCTCTTGTATGTTATTTTTTGTTTAATAGGATATCATATTTAGTACAATGCATATGTAATTGTTACATCTTACTATTCAATCCAATATTATAATTTAGATATTAATAATTCAATATTTTCTTAGGGAAGAAGTAGTTGACAAATTTATTGAATTTGATTCTAATTTATATACAAAAAGTTCCTTGTCCAATCAAATTTCTCACTCGGTCTATACAAATTGAATTTATCTCCCCTCTTTGTAACTCCAATCAAATTTAATTTTATTCACAATGTTCATGAGGTTATAATTAGGGAAGATAATAGGTTTCCCAACAAAGGAGATTTTATATCGTGAATACCTCTACAATTATAACAGTCACTAAATGACCAATTGATGGAGAGGAGTTTAGGAAAAAAAGAAAATAAATAAGTTTAATTAGAGTAAATTAACTATAAAAAATATATTTTATATGTATTAGATTCACGGTTATTTAATTTTTTAATAGACATTAACTCTTCAACTAATATTAATATATTTTCTGGTATCTGATGAGTAATTCATATTTTTTAAAATCATTGTTACTCTATAAATGTCAAATGATTAATGTAAAATTTTTCATAGTATTAATCACTCAAAAAATATAAATAATATTTTTTAATATAATAACAAATTATGCACTATATATAGATTGTTTTTAGTCTTTAATTCCTTGTATAGTATGTTTATTTTTTAGCTTAATCTATTGACAAGAGATTGTATACATATATAATCCATGTTGGGGCAGTTAAAATTTCTAGGGGAATTAAAAGTGGGGGATGATGAAGGTTATTGGTTTAACAATTTAAGGGAAATATAATTTGGAAGATTAATTATTACTATTCCTTTCATATATCATTGAATTAAAATGACGTACGAAAAAATAGTATTTTTTAGAGGGAGGTGATTAAATGTAAATAAGATAAAAAGGAAAATTAAATTTATGTTAGTTGACTTTGGAAGGTAAGTATTGCTTCAAAATATTAAAGCTAATAATTATTATTATAAGAACCTAGCTATTTATTATGATTATCTTTATCTATATAATTATTATTTTCTTCTTCAAATTTGGATTTTTATATACTGTTTTTGGTTATGTAACTTAGGAGCTGGGGTTATTCTAAGAGTTTGTTAAAGTGGTGTACTTGATTTGTATTTTCTAACTCCTTATACAAAGTATTTGATTACAATAGTAAAAAAATCTTTTTATCAGTATTAAAGCTATGATATAGACAAGAGTTTTTCCTCTATTTTAAGCAGAATTTAGATGATTCTATTATCAATAATATGACTAAAAGTTTGAATCTCCTGAAACTTATAAATACATTTGTTAAGTGGATAACAAAATGAACAATAAGTCGGATAAAGTTTGGTTAATTCTGGGTTGTGCTAATTGATCTCTATTAGAATTGGATTGGAATATATTTGAGATTAAAATAACGGACATTCTTATCGCACTAAGGATATATACATCATTGTAAATATCTATATATGTTATACACAAACGTTTATTTATATTTTTGCACGATGAAATTGAAATTTACCACCTTTAAAAGCAGTTGAAACATAGCAAGTAATAATCTATGATGAAAGAATGCAAATTCAAGAATAAGTATAAGATTAGCAGAAGATCAAGGTTATTACCCGAGCAGCTGCATTGATCTTTTGAATTAACCATCTGAATAACCATCGAGCAACCATTTTAGAGGTATTTATAGATTGAATTAGTCATTGGGTGAGGAAGTCGTTAAATTCTGTAATGTCAAATTAAATGTTGGGAGGAAGTCATTAAGTTCTGTAACGATATAATAAATACGGGAGGAATTCGAAGGATTGTAACGACATAATGGATGATAGGTAAATAAGTGTTAAATGAGAGGGTATAACTGGTAAAATATATGTTTTAATTATAGTTAATAAAAGGATATAAGTGGAAAAAATAGTTTGACTTTCAGGTAATAAATGAACGACTAACTTAACGATATAGTGCATTAGATTTATAGCTAGATATCTTAACACCAAATGAACTCACTCATACTAACTAGTAACTACTATTGAAAATTAGAGACTCACCCTTCTAATACAACATCCATTCATCAACGATTGATATTTTAGACATTTGTACAAGAACTAAGAAATTTAATAACTAATCTATATCTTTATTACTTTTTCTAAAACTTATAACTCATCTCATTTTTAACCAATAAAAAATCATAATTTACGTAAAAGAGTAAAAAATTACAATGTTCAATAGTAAACTCGTAAATTACTACCTAAATACTTAAAATAATAATTTTTCTAAAACAAACAAACTAAAATAACATTTTTTAATAAACGAAAAGAATATTACCTAGAAAAAATAAGTAACATGCTTTAGAAACTTAAGCTACAAATTTCATCTCAAGAATCTAACCGGTAAGGCCCAGTGAATTATTGGCCCCACGAAAAGAATATTACATATGTTATGTAGTATGCTGGGAGAGTATAAGGCCCAGTGAATTATTCAACCTAGCTAGTAGTTTTGCAGGCAGTACCCTCGTATCAGTTTGTGCGTATTCAAATTTGATACCCCTCCATTTCAAAATTATATTTTTTTTTACGTAAATATAAATATAAATATAAATATAAATATAAATATAAATTAAAAAAATTATATAATTTTGATGTTACTAAATACTTGTCGTTGTCGATGCAAATAAAACAATAAGTTACTTGATTATGCTTTTCTATCTATATTGAGAAAAGTTAAGAAAATTCTTTATAAATACGAATAATAATAAAAGAAAAAAAGACATATTTTTGAGACGAAAGAGTGGAAAATTAAAGCAACTGATACATGGATAACGAAACGGAAGCAAGGTTTGAACAACGATGTTTCTTTGAAGTTGTATGGTGGGCATTATATTATATATGTACCAAATTTATTGGGTTATTTGCAATGTCCAATCCATTACACAAGATATATATGATGTATGGTTTGGTGGTACTTTATATATATTATACATGTTACAGAGTTACTGAGTGTACATTGGTGGTCGCTCGATCGTATACATGCATAAAGTATAGTATTTCTAAGAATGGGTCCTAGCTTGATGTCTCTAGCTACCATTTAATTCTAAATGTCCTTAATTGCTAAACGCGTGGGTCTATCATCTATACTATTTCCCTTTTCTAAAGATTATTATTTTAGAATATTGCTTACTTATTAAGGGGATTTTTTTAAAAAATATCTATGTCTTTATTTAAAATATATAAAAAATGAGAATATAATAAATATAAATGAATTTAATAATATAGTTAATCTTGAGAGAAGATAAACTCTTAACTATCATAGACATTATTAATAAAAGATGGACAAAATATGAAAAATAATAATATTTAAGAAATAAAAAAACAAGGTTATTTTGGAAAACGGAGCGAGTAAGAAAGATGAGGAAACTCATGTTATCTTACGTACGTATGTATGTTGAGCTAATTTATTACGTGTCCGTACTCTTATCACCACATTGTTAGTTGCCTTGGTACCCCATCATCAATTTCTTGCTAGCTCATATGTCCGGATCTACTTTTTTGGTTAAAGGGTGGATTGGCCTAATTCATATAAACTAGTCTAGTATCATTTGTTGCTGTATTAAGAAACGATATTATATTATAGATATCTCTATAATATTATCTTCTATGTAGATATGTAATATGATTATCTTTTTTTCTTATGGGTAAATATTATAGTTGCAAATACATATACTTGTACCCTCCTATTCATTCAATAATAATAATTATATTTTTTCTTAATCTCTTAACATGGTACCAGAGCTTATAAATACATGTATATGCAATTATAATATCTATCCATAAACAAAGATAACAAATTAACCATAATATCTATTTACAATAGAAGTTAATACTCTAGAGATATCTAGAATATAATATCGTTTCCTAATATCATTGCATTGACTTTGTCGAGTGTATGTCGATATATCATTATCTTTGATATGATTAAATAAACATCTATCGTCATAATGTTCTTGTAGATTTTACTAGTTTCCCCTGTAGACGTGCTTACTGATAAATTAGAGAGATATGTTTATGGGAAAATATAATTCCTTGTATTGATTTAGGAGGCGAATGCCTTTATATAGAGATTACAAGATATATAAGATAAAGATCTTCGACATGAAGATATGGTAACAAGAATATAATCTAGATAGAAAGTAAATAATATCTTTCCTAATATTCTATTTAAAATATCTATAATATCTTAATACTCCCCCTCAAGTTGGAGAATGATGTTAATCATGCCCAAATTGGACAATAGAATATTAAATATGGCTAAAATATATACAGTAAATAATCATAAAAATATCTAAATCTATTTGAAGTCGTGATGGACCGATCTTCATAAGTTGTAGTCGTTTTGTTGAAGTCGGACGAGACCGCTAAGTATGTCGTTTTGTTGAGACGGACGAGACCGCTAGATAGCCGTTTTGTTAAGACGGACGAGACCGCTAAGTATATGGGCGAAAGCCTTGTGTACGGTAGGTATGCGGGCAAAATCCCTATGTATGGTAGGTATGCGGGCGAAAGCCCTATGTATGGTAGGTATGCGGGCAAAAGCCCTATGTATGGTAGGTATGCGGGCGAAGGCCCGTGTAAGGTATACGTAGAACAAAAAATCCAATATCAGACGTTTGTCTCTCATAGTAGGTACGATATGTATACAGGCGAAGGCCTATGTATGGTAGGTATGCAAAGAACAAGAATGAAGCAGAAAGGTGGAAACAGTGTGCAGTAGTGGTGGTGGTAAGACGCGTAGTGGTGGTCGTTAGGGTTTAGAAGAAAGAAAAAAAAAAAAGGGAAGGCTTGAAACCTATACCAGGATCGAACTGCTCTGATGCCATGATAAATTAGAGAGATATGTTTATGGGAAAATATAATTCCTTGTATTGATTTAGGAGGCGAATGCCTTTATATAGAGATTACAAGATATATAAGATAAAGATCTTCGACATGAAGATATGGTAAGAAGAATATAATCTGGATAGAAAGTAAATAATATCTTTCCTAATATTCTATTTAAAATATCTATAATATCTTAATATGTTTTGATTTCACACATTAATTCTTATTACAACGTGTTACTGGCACATTATAGTATCTCTTAGAGGATCCAATTGTGTGAGCGAGCATTATCTTTGCAGAATTCTATTTCGATGAATGAACTTTACATTCTAACTGTAATCCTGCAATTTTTGTATGAGAAAAAGTAGGAGATGAATGTGAATTCTGATTTGGAAGAGAGAAAAGAAGAGAAGGCATCGACGAAGGAAAACATTTGAGAGATAGACTAAGTACTCAGATGTTAATGAAGGATGTCATAGTAAACTTAATCATAACTAAAGATATATATATTTTGCACAAGTGCAGGCTGAAGGGAAGGTTAAAGAGGAGGAATCCACAGAAACTACTAGTACTGAAGTTGAGATCAAAGAAGTTGTGGCGACATTGTCCAACACCGGCGAGACTACGGAAGTAGTTGAGGAGGCAGTTGTGGTGGTGGAGGAGAAGAAGATCAACAAAGAGGAAGAGAACAAGTGAAGAAGAATTCATTGACAAACAATGAAAGAATGAAGGTTGATTACAGTGATGTGGTTGATTGTTTCATATCAGAACATACTTATATTGGCTGTATTTATCTTGACTTCTTATTTGGTGTTGTGACAACATAGTATAACTACAAAAATTTGTAGTTGTCCATGGGTCCTATGTATGTTTGGAGTTGATGTAAATTATCTCCTCTTGCATTTTCCTATCTGTATAGTTTGGTACAATCTTGCACTTTTTTATGTGACTGTTTGTTATAGATTATTCTGCGTTCATCTTTCACAACAGTACTTTTTTAAGCCAACTGGTTTTTAAGCAAAATGCATTAACTTTATAATAGGTTAATGGAAATTCAGCATCTTAGTGTATTTTCCTGAACTTGGTCTGCACTGGACGCCAGCGTTGCCTTCACATTTACTGAAACAGTTTTTGTAACTCATATCCTAATAGCTAATAACATGGGATAAACCTCAATTTGATAAATTGGACTCTAAAATGAAAGGATTAAGCACTTAAACATTCTTTTTAATCTATGCCTGTTGTAAATTTATGTTGGTTCTTCAGGCTTTTTAGTCTTCAACAGTCTCTGAGAAAAGTGACCAGGGAAGTGATCAAGTGACAACGTAAACCGGATAATGATTTGAATCGCGTAAACGCTTTCCGAAATCAATATTTCGTCCCTTACAAGCCTTAGGGAGTCCACGAAATTTGAAGTAAAATTAGAAAAAACAAAACCGATTCAATTCAAGGCTTTTGATTTGAATCGAACAATAGAGACAAGTATTTTGGAGTTTCGACGGTTGTATATGGCTTAGATCTTCTATCAACCCCGACCACTATGTCCTAGAACCCTTTATATAGGATTTAGGAAGCTCCCACGTTCAGATATGGAAGTTACATGACAGTTATGGCAGTTACCAAAACGGTTACAACTGTCTTCCCTGACAGTTACTTCGTCAGGGAACTGACCTTGGCAGTTACCGACGGTTACCGACGGTTACCAACGGTTACCGACGGTTACACACTTATTGGCACACATTCTGGTGTTTATAACTGACCACTCATGACAGTTATGGTAGTTACCAAAACAGTTACAACTGCCTTCCCTGACGGTTACCTTGTCAAGAAACTGTCCATGTCGGTTACCGGCGGTTACCGGCGGTTATCGACGGTTACACACGTAGTGGTACACGTGTTGGTGGTTACAACTGACCAATCACACGCACGTTCTCAATTGAGCACGTGGTTTGACCAGTTCAAACATTCTTCCCTCGCGGGGTCGCTTCCCTCAGAGGGATTTGAACGTGTTAGCCTTACTTGTTGCCATCCGAGACTCAACTTCGTTTACACAAGTGTGTACTCCACACACCCTAACTTATGTTATAACAAAATGAGCTCCCATAGTGTCTTATGAATCCCGATCACACTAAATGGCATTGTTCTTTACATATAACAATCATGATAACACTAAAATTATCAACATTCCTCCCCCATTTTAGTGTAATCCTTGATTCACAAAATTTAAAAGCCTTACTCCCAAACTCACGCATACAAGAAAATGTCACATGGATTGAATTTCCGCTTAGTGTAATTACACATTCAAAATACCCGGGAAATCATGGTGTCACAAAGATTGAACCAATCAACCGCTCTTGGGTACCTCAAGATAACACACACATGAGTTAATATACCTCTCTAAAGTCTACTTTTACTCTTTTATGACACTGAGTCCATATCCATTCATAAGCGTATTTGAAGTCAACCCAAACTTCATGAAGCGGACAAACTTCACACTCACATAGGTAGATCCTTTACGAGTAAGCGTACCCACATCGTGCACCTACAATTGCACTTTTTCAAAGAACCTATTAAGAAGACTCCTTTACGGGTAAGCGTACCCACATCGTGCACACACTTGGGGATCAAACTTTTGTGCTTTTTCAGTGTGTAGGTGTAGGCTTTCCACATTGAATTCTGTCCCTAACGTTAGTTAGGTAGGAATTGGGTGTCCCACCACTAGAAAGCTATCCAGGTCTTAATCCCATCCCCTTAGCTGACTTGGAGACCAGATATCTCCTTAAACCCTTCGTCAAGTGGTTAGCTAGATTTTGTTGAGACCTAACAAAATCAACCGAGATCACACCATGCGTAATGAGCTCTCTTACCGCACTATGCCTCACGCCCAAATGACGTGATTTCCCATTGTACACATGGCTATATGCCTTAGCCAAAGTTGCAGCACTATCACAATGGATTGATATGGGTAAAACTGGTTTTTCCCACAATGGAATCTCATATGCAAGGTTACGTAACCATTCCGCTTCCTTACCGGCAGCAGCTAAAGCTACAAATTCTGATTCCATCGTTGAACTCGTGATGCAAGTTTGTTTCTTGGAGGCCCAAGAAATGGCACCACCACCAAGTAGAAATACCCATCCACTTGTAGAGGAATGATCCTCTTCATTTGTTATCCAACTTGCATCTGAATACCCCTCCAATACCTGAGGGAAGCCATCATACACTAGACCAAAGTTCATAGTTCCCTTAAGGTATCGAAGTACCCTATAGACCGCTTGCCAATGATGCACACTAGGATTACTAGTATATCGACTAAGCTTACCCACTGCAAAAGCAATGTCAGGTGTAGTACTTGTCATGGCATACATCAAGCAGCCGATAACACTTGAGTACTCTAGTTGTGATAGGGTCGCTTCCCTGTTGGGAAACAAACGTGCAGAGGGATCAAACGGAGTGTTCGCAGGAGTACACTCATGATAATTGAACTTCTTCAACACTTTCTCAATGTAATGAGATTATGTTAGCATTATCCTTCCCTCTTCCCGTTTTATCCTAATTCCAAGGATAACATCGGCCTCCCCCATGTCTTTCATGGAGAATTGTGATGACAAAAATTTACAAGATTTACTTGTTCTTGATTTGTACCAAAGATCAATATGTCATCTACATATAGACAAATTATAACTCCATTTCTAGAATCATCAAATTTGCTATATAAGCACTTGTCCGATTGGTTTATCACAAAAACATTAGACACTACAACCTCATCAAACTTTTGATTCCATTGCTTAGGTGCTTGCTTCAACCCATATAAGGACTTGATCAACTTACACACCTTATGTTCTTGTTCGGGTATAACATACCCTTCAGGTTGTTTTATATAAACTTCCTCTTCTAAATCCCCATTAAAGAACGCTGTTTTCACGTCCATTTGGTGTATAACCAGCTTGTTGATAGCATCTAAGGCAATCAACAATCTAATGGTGGATATTCGAGCTACTGGTGCATATGTATCAAAGTAGTCGGTCCCATACTTTTGTCTAAAGCCTTGAACCACCAATCTGGCTTTAAACTTATCTATGGTTCCGTCAACTTTCATCTTCTTCTTGAAGATCCACTTACTTCCCAATGGTCGACAACCAGGGGGAAGATCAGCCAATACCCAGGTGTGGTTACCCATGATGGAATCCATCTCATCATTTATGGCTTCCTTCCAAAAAGACACATCTTGTGACTTCATTGCCTCGACAAATGTCTTAGGGTCATCCTCAATATTATAACAATATAAATATTGAGAATCAATCTCATCTCTTGTTCCTTCAACCAAGTAAATATGGAAATCAGGTCCAAAGAATTTACCCTTCCTTACTCGCTTACCCCTTCTGATTTCTGTAATCCGTTCCCTATGAGGTACAGATACCTCTGGAGGTACACGTCCCCCTTGATCTGAACTCGATCCAGGAACCAAATCCTTGGGTATAGGTATTGAGGAAAACCTTCTTTCATCAAAGAGGGCATCACGTGACTCTATAATGGTGTGAACCGATATAGATTTGCTAGGTTCAATAACATAGAACCTATACGCACTAGAATGTTCGGCATATCCAATAAATACACATTCAACACCCTTTTCACCCAAAGTCTTATGCTTAGGTTCTGGTAGCCTTACTACCGCCCTACAACCCCAAACCCGAATGAAGTTCAGATTCAGAGTCCTTTTGAACCAAAGTTCATATGGAGTAGCTTTGTTCCTTGAGTTATGAACTCTATTTAGCAAGTAACATGCTGTAAGCATAGATTCTCCCCAAAATCCATCATTCAACCCCGAGTAGGACAACATGGAGTGAACCATTTCCTTTAGTACTCGATTTTTCCTCTCCGACACACCATTTTTTTGTGGTGTATAGGGAGCCGTGGTTTCATGAATGATACCAACTGATTGGAAGTAATCCGGGTCAAAGTATTCACCCCCTCTATCAGTACGCAACCTTTTGATTAAGGTTCCCTTTTGAAGTTCAACTTCATTCTTGTAAATTTTAAATTTACCAAGGGCTTCATCTTTAGAATGCAATAGAAACACATAGCAATAACGTGAATAATCATCAATGTATGTCACCACACATTTCTTATTTCCTAAGGATGGAGAAGCATGAAAATCACACAAGTCACTATGAATCAATTCAAGCATGGAAGAGTCCCTTACTATGCTAGGGAAAGGATGTCCAGTGATCTTAGTAAGCATGCATGTTTTACACTTGTTTATACTCATATCAAAAGATGGTATTAAATCACATTTATACATATCATGCAAACGTTTATAATGAACATGTCTGAGACGTGTATGCCAAAGTGAAGAAACTGAATTTTCAGAGGAGTCGCTTCCCTCAGCAGGGATGCTTCCCTCAGAGGGAACCGAACCTTGTGTACAAGTCATATAAACGGAAACAACTTTACTAATACTGAGTTTAAACATGCCATTACAAAGATAACCAATACCAAAGAACACACCACACTTGGATAAGATGTACTTATCGGCTTCATACACTTGCCGAAAGCCTAACTTGTTAAGGACTGTTCCGGAAACTAAATTCTTTCTAATTCTAGGTACAAACAACACATTACTAAGAACTAAAGTCTTCCCAGATGAGAACTCTAATTCCACTTGGCCTTTGCCTAGTACCGGGGCAGTTGACTCATCTCCCATGTGGAGTACACGTCCTTGCACAGGAACAAATGTCTTGAATATGCTTTTGTCCCTACTCACGTGGACATTAGCACCTACCATGCGACCTCATCATCCTGCACATAAAATGTCTCAGAAATATAAGAAACATAATCCAATACCGGATCAGTAACTGACCGAGGGAAGTGACCCTCTCCAGAAATGTCACTTTCTGACCTTGATGAGATGTCTGCCCCTGGTCCTTGGACTCTTGAGCAGAATGGTTTGGAGCATTTCCAAATTTCCCCTTTGCAGCACGACAATCTCTTTTGAAATGTCCTGGCTTCCCACAATTCCAACATCCCTTCCCCTGAGGGTAATCGTTCCCTTTGGGGTAAGCTTTCCCTTTAGGGAAACGTTTCTTGCTAGGACCATTGTGCTTGTTGTTTAACGTCCTTTTCTTGCCTTTGTTCCTGTTCTCATACTGAGAACCTTCTTCCATCATATTGATGGTGGAAGAAACACGAGTTTCCTTCTCATTACCCTTCTCTTGCGCACAAATGTTTTCTTCGGTACGCAAATGGCTTCCAAGTTCCACAAGAGAGATATTTTCCTTCTTGTGTTTCAACGTATTCTTGAACTCTTTCCAGGAAGGTGGTAACTTCCCAATGATGGTAGACACGGCTATGCGTTCATCCATCTTCATACCATGTTGAGCAAATTGCCCTAAATTACATTGAATCTCATGGTATTGTTCCATCACAGGCCGAGCATCAACCATTTTATAATCGTTGAAATTGCTCACAAGGAACTTTTCGCTAGAAGCGTCCTCGGCCATGTACTTGAACTCCAAAGAGTCCCAAAGTTCCTTAGACGATTCGACATTTTGATACACATCAAAGAGAGAGTCAGACATACCATTCAATATGTGACCACGACATATGTAATCATCATTCTCCCACTTGCCCCTTTGTCTCGAAGCATCCAGCGGGCCATCATCAGCTACCTCGGGAATAGGAGTGGAAAGCACATACGCCACCTTCAAGGAAGTCAAGAGGAAATGCATCTTCTTTTTCCAACGTCGAAAGTCCGTACCTTCAAACTTGTCAAGCTTCTGAAACTTCGTTATCAAATCACTCACGGTTTCCATTGATCACCAAAATATTGATTTCAATTGTTGGTTCTTCGGGCTTCTTAGTCTTCAACAACCTCTGGGGAAAGTGATCAGGGAAGTGATCAAGTGACAACGTAAACCGGATAATGATTTGAATCGCATAAACGCTTTCCGAAATCAATATTTCGCCCCTTACAAGCCTTAGGGAGTCCACGAAATTTGAAGTGGGATAAGACAAAACCAAACCGATTCAATTCAAGGCTTTTGATTTGAATAGAACAATAGAGACAAGTATTTTGGAGTTTCGACGGTTGTATATGGCTTAGATCTTCTATCAACCCCGACCACTATGTCCTAGAACCCTTTATATAGGATTTAGGAAGCTCCCACGTTCAGATATGGAAGTTACATGACAGTTATGTCAATTACCAAAACGGTTACAACTGCCTTCCCTAACAGTTACTTCGTCAGGGAACTGACCTTGGCAGTTACCGACGGTTACCGACGGCTACACACTTATTGGCACACGTTCTGGTGTTTACAACTGACCACTCATGACACTTATGGCAGTTACCAAAACAGTTACAACTGCCTTCCCTGACGGTTACCTTGTCAAGAAACTGTCCATGTCGGTTACCGGCGGTTATCGACAGTTACACACGTAGTGGTACACGTGTTGGTGGTTACAACTGACCACTCACATGCACGTTCTCAATTGAGCACGTGGTTTGACCAGTTCAAACATTCTTCCCTCGCGGGGTCGCTTCCCTAGCGGGGTCGCTTCCCTCGCAGAGTCACTTCCCTCAGAGGGATTTGAACTTGTTAACCTTACATGTTGTCATCCGAGACTCAACTTCGTTTACACAAGTGTGTACTCCACACCCCCTAACTTATGTTATAACAAAATGAGCTCACATAGTGTCGTATGAATCCCGATCACACTAAATGGCATTGTTCCTTACATATAACAATCATGATAACACTAGAATTATCAACCATTTATGCTATTACACATATTAAAAAAAGAGAGCAAATCGACCTTGTGAATTCCTTATAGAGAGTTTTAAATCCAATAAGATAAAATATATAAAATATATTTTAAAGATACATCCCTAAAAGATATTACCATACTTAGTAAATAATAAGCCTAAATAATTAATAACTCTACATAAATCTATTTTTTACCTAACGAGCCTACTTAATTTTAAAACATATAAAACAAGGAAAAGTATCAGGTAATAATACTTCCATAAAGTGATAAAAAAGAATAATTTTTAGCCGTCGATTTATTGCCAGCTGTCCACAATCTAACGGTTTGTACTGCGCGTGGGTGGAGCATTTTTTTCCCTTTTCCGTTCCGCTCTTTTCTTCCTCCTGATTTTGTTGGTGAACGTCTTTCAGTACTTTGTTGAACATTTAGTATTAAATTGATGAACATATAGCTCAACACTGATGAACATTAACCCTAAAATATTTGATGAACATTTATCTCAATAATAGTGAACATATAGCTCACAACTGATGAACATATTAGCGTGGACTGTAGCCGGGATTGTCAGCGTGAACATGTGCGCCCCCTGCCGTTAGATCAAAC
This sequence comes from Phyllobates terribilis, assembly GCF_046119375.1. Taxonomy (NCBI): domain Eukaryota; kingdom Metazoa; phylum Chordata; class Amphibia; order Anura; family Dendrobatidae; genus Phyllobates; species Phyllobates terribilis. Next base: position 25,161 of record NW_027368118.1, read on the forward strand.
ACAAATCAAAGCCTCAAATTCATTCTTTTTTATTATCTAGTGATTTATTATCAACTAGGTTGAGACCCATAAAACAATTCCCTAAAAGAAAAATAAACTTCCTTAATCTCACAAACTAAACCCTAAAACAAAATGAATAAAACCTTCTGAAAAAATAAAATAACCCAATTAATTAACCATTATCAAAACTCTCTTAATTTTGAATCTTTATCTATATACAGGACTCCAATAATATAAGTAAGGAAAATAGTTACCAAGACATCCAATAATTTAGTAATGTTGTTATTTGTTAACAATGTAAGCTTGAGCTGTATTACCGTCCATATGCAATCGTATCAAATAAAAGACACGAATTAATAGTTGTGCAACTCGATCGATCTTTAGGGTTAATTATGAGGATGTTTGAAATAAAAGAAAGAGAATTACTGGTGTTTTTCTTTCCATATGGTCTTCTTTCTTGTCCATATCAAGATACAGACAGAATTATACAGCAGAGAGTATATTTTGTTTCCATGAATATATACAGAGAAATATTGGTATAAATGATCTTGCAGTGCACCCAAAGGAATAATAGAAACAACGTGTGCCACCCTGTCTCTCCACCTGTATCCTGTCATTCAAACCCTACTTCATATATATACATAATACACAAGCGGGCCTAAAAACATATACTCCAAAACCTCACCTTTCACATATTGCTGTGCTCTGTTCTGTTCAGCAAACCTACCTCTGAAATGGGAAACTGCGGGACAAAGCCGGCGACCAACGAAGGCGAGACGCCAGCGCCGCCGCAGACAGTGGAGGAGGTCGTGGTGGAAACCAAAACCACCGAGGTTGTCGTCGTCGATGAACAAGGAACCAAGGTAATCTATTTTCTTCTTAAACTGCAAGTTAAGAGGAGGTTAATTACTTTTGTGGATGAATTTTCGTTTTTTTCTTAAACTGCAACTTATACAAGGTTGGATCTTATTCCAATATGCGATAAGATATCTTCATTAGGTAATTTAAGATGAGGGTACTTAATTTGCTGTCTGTATTGATGCTTGAAATCGATCTATCTATCCCGGGAAAGCTTTTGTTATGAAAATGGTGGTTTAGACCAATAAAGAAATGTGGGTGAGGTTCTGGCGTTACTCAACCACTCATACATATGATGGATTAGTTGGCAATGAGTCACGACTGGTGTGAATGATTGCAGGAAAAAAACAAGCTGTCTAAATGATTGCTAAGACAATCTCATACATACTTTAAGGGGTTAGGGAATCCAATGGTAGGGAATCCAATGGTTTCTATATGGTCAAATATTCAAATCAATCCCACCGTACCTATTAACGCATATCCCTTCCATTAAACACAATTATACTTGTTAAAGTTTTCATGTAAATAGAATAGAACTGATTCCCCTATTTACCATAATAAATAGTCCTTGATTAAAACGTTTTAAAATGATTTCTACAAAAGAAAAGTGACTGCATAACGGTAAATATGTTTTACTGGTAAGGAAATATGATAAATATGGTAAAATAAAACATAAGTATATAAAGGAACAAATTTTTGAACAATTTTAGAATTAAAAGGACAAAGTTGTTTAAAAAACGAGTATATATGATTGCTCTTAAAAATTAAAAAACCCACCTCCACCTGGAATTATATATGAAATTATTAGCCCAGCCAGCTAGAAGAAATAACCAACCTAATTTGGTCAGTGTATGATCAGCCGAAACCCCAAATTAATGTTTATATAACTAAGTACTGTATTGCCTAATTTGGTCAAATGAATCTTTAGACTTAATATAGTTTGTGTCGTCTGGTAGAGAAGGCCACATTGAGCTGTCACTGCATATATTCATTGTCTGGTTTATGTACATGTGGATATGCATGATTTTGGATATAAATCTACACCTGCCAATGATGTTAATTCAATTGGTAGTTAGTCCTGCAGATTTATCAGACTTGACATGACAACTGAAATCTGATGAATCATCTGAAATGGTGAAGATTTGGCATGAATTAGTGAATGATATAGTAAGTTAACTTCAATTGTAAAGTAACTGTTGTATGAACATGCAGAAGGTTGAAGAGGAAGAAGTGATAGAAGAAGCTTCGGAGGAGGTGGTTGCGACACCGCCCAAGAAAGAAGAAGCCGAGGCGGTTGTGGCGGCGGCAGAGGACAAGTGAACTAGGATGTGAGAAAGATATAAATGGTTGATTTCAGTTGGTTTGTAAGATACACAATGAACTCAATTATGACCGCCCTTAAGAGTGTTTTCATATAAGTCCGTTAATTTTATGCATTGCATTGGTTGTATTATACTGCGTTTTCCTAAGTGATTTGCGACAATTTTATAATATACAAAAAATATTATTGCTCTGGCTCAGCCCTCACTATACAAGGATTGATGACAAGAGTATAAAACCGGTCGGTAAAGAGGGGTCTCTTAGTAACTGTAAACCTCTCTTAGTGTCTCTGCTTATACCATTTTTATTTTTTCTTGTCAAATACATTGTTATGAGCCACATCCTCTTTAGCCTAGTTAGCCTAGTGGTAAGGGAGATTGTTCCTTACTCACGGGTTAGGAATTGGATACCTGGGAGAGGCAAACAACAACTTCCTTCTTTCAGTCATCCCACAAGAACAAAAAGTCGAACCCTCAGAGTCTCCCTCTCGCCAAAGAAGAAACACGATTTCAACTTGCAGTCATTACATTTCAGGTTAAGAGCAATGGACTCCAATCTCGATATCTAGTCGCGACCTCAATTGAAACCACCAATAAGTAAAGATCAATGACTTGTGGAGGCGGGACTCTTAGCGCAGTGGTTGGAAGAGCATGCGACCTCCATGGTGTGAAAGTTCCACCCTGGGTTCGATCCTCCATGATCGCGCAAAAGAACTTCATTTACCATATCTGGATGGTCAGCCCCCAGACCTGCCCAGGTTGTGGGGATTAGTTGACTTGCACCGTTAAAATTGACGGGCCTGAAACCCCAAGAACTAGTATTTTTTTTATCAATGGCTATGAGAGGCCGACATGAATGGGGCATCACTTGATAGGGAGCAAGTTCAAGAACCACAAGAAACTCTTGGTAAAGACGAGAAAAGGGAAAAGAATGCTCTTCAACAGCAGGAGGAGGAAGAGGAGCCTTGCGCTTGCGACTCTTTCTGCTAAGCACATCACTCTGGCGATCTGCGCGCTGAGTGGTCAGAGGGAGAGGAGACTCATGGCCTGGTCGGGCTTGGATATGAAAGTCCTCATCGTCTTCGGAATCAGATGGTATAGAAGCAAGAATGTGCTGAGGAGACGTAAGGGACTGAGTACCTGCTCTGGACTGAGTACCTAACCTGGAGGGAGTGTCGATTTCAACCACTTGTTTACCCTTCGCTGTGGTAGAGAGAGGCACTTCCAGAGTAAACGCTTCGGTAGTAGGCCGAGCAATTTCCTTCTCAACATCATAACCAGCGAGCTCGAGATCTTCAACAGTGAGGGAAAGATCAACTCTGGGCTCATGTGAGAAGAGTGGAGCATCTGGGATAATGGGTTCTTTTGTGGGAATAGGATCTTCTGTGGAGATTTCTGTTTGGGTAGGTTGTGTTTGGAGAGGTTGTATTTGTGGAGCTTGGGTGGAGATTGACGGACCAGACGAGGAAGATTGAGTTTTCAACAACGACTCAACCTTCTCGCGTGTAGCAGGGTCAAGGGCGGCTAAATTTACGTTTTTCATTGGTAAAGCTTGATGTAGAGGAATGAGGAAGATGGAGTGGAGTTTGAGAGAGAGAGAGAGAGGCAAGAGGTAGAAATAGGGTAAATGAAAAGGATAACAAATACCTGGTATTTATATGCGCTCGGCATCCACTCTCAACCGACCAATCGACCAATCAGAATCAACGGTAGAAATAACGCTGGGCGGTGCAACGGTCCAGAGAAAAGCATTGATTTGACGCGCTAGACTCCCCAACAGCTATAAAAGTAGCCGTTACATCAAAAGCTGGAAAGAGCCGTTGACAGCTAGCCATTACTTTACAATTAAGCAAACCCAAATCTGTGTAGACAAACCAGCCGTTTACGCTTTGAAGCGCAATGAAACACAACACAGAAGCTCGCTATGATAAAAAGCTCAACCAAATCCACCTCTGGCTAAATAATCTGATGAAGCTCAAAAACTGACTGAGGCGAATAGATGCAAATGTGTGATGTCCAGTTCAACTTACTAACCACAATGTAAAGAAATTAATGAACAGGGAGATGCACATTTCATATTGGGGATATTAGAGCATTCAATCACTCAAGTTGATGTGGACGTACGTGCATATACATGTAATAGGGTAATTGAGCTTTATGTCACCAAATGAATACTTCTCTAATGTGGAGTTCAATAAAGGACAAGAGAAGCGTTACATCTAGTCAGGCTAGGGACACCTATGCAATGGATCATTTCTTAGGCATGTAATATGGGTAGAAGACGATCACCATTGTCAAGTTTTTGGCAAAGAAGAGCATGCAATTGACTATGATTATATCAAATCGAGCTAAGCAAGTAAGATAACTTCAGTACTAATTCATTTTAATGAACAACCATAAAGCATGAAAGACTCAAAGCTATCAAGCGCAAGCTACCATAATTCGTACCTTGATGCTAAGCTCGCTAGTTCTAATCAAATAGGGAAATACTTACAGAGCCATTGCCTCAAAGCTAATGGAGTCGCATAAGGCCAAGCTGAACCCGAAGGTTTAAGAAGACCTGTCGATTAAGCGCTTTAGTAAAAATATCCGTTATTTGCCCTTCTGAAGATACATGGGTAAGCTCGATGTTCTTGCGATCCACATGATCACGTAGAAAGTGGTGACGTACATCGATGTGCTTAGTTCGTGTGTGATGTACTGGGTTCTTTGACACACATATCGCGCTGGTATTATCACAATAGATAGTAATAGTGTCTAGATTAATACCGTAGTCAACGAGCTGTTGCTTTATCCACAATACTTGAGCAAAACATTGCGCTGCGTCTATGTACTCTGCTTCTGTCGTTGAAAGCGCAATACAGTTCCGCTTCTTGGATCCCCACGATACGAGACATGGTCCAAGGAACTGTGCCATCCCACTTGTGCTCTTATGGTCTGCTAAATAACCTGCATAATCTGCATCAGTGTAGCCAATAAGAGAATGACCGCCTCCTTTGGAGTACCAAAGGCATAAATCGTCAGACCCCTTAAGATATCTAAGGATGCGCTTTACATGAGTTAGGTGAGAAGCGCGAGGGTCTGACTGAGAGCGAGCACAAACACTAACAGCAAAGACAATATCAGGTCTTGAAGCAGTTAAATACATAAGGGATCCAACCATACCCCTATACATAGTTTGATATACCTTCTCAACCATAAGATCTTTATCCAGTTTAGTAATGGTTGAGAGTGGTGTAGGACATGGTTTGCTACCTTCCATTGATATTTCTTGAGGAGCTCTTTGATGTATTTTTGTTGATGTATTTCAATGCCATCTTCCAGTTGGTTCACTTGAAGCCCGAGGAAGTACTTGAGCTCACCAATCATGCTCATGCTGAACTTGAGGCTCATGGTATTCTTGAAATCCTCTACAAGCTGCAAGTTAGTAGAACCAAAAATAATATCATCAACATATATTTGGACAATAAGGATATCGCCCTTTGCTTCCCTGATGAAGAGGGTCTTGTCCACCAATCCTCTCTTGTAGCCATTAGCAAGTAGATACTTTGATAGACAGTCATACCAAGCGCGAGGGGCTTGCTTAAGACCATAAAGGGCTTTGTCTAAGAAGTACACATGATCAGGATAAGCTGGATCTTCAAAACCTGGTGGTTGCTTGACGTACACTTCCTCGTTCAAATCACCATTGAGGAAAGCAGTCTTCATGTCCATTTGAAACAACTTGAATCCTTTGTGTGCGGCGTAAGCGATCAACAAGCGAATTGCCTCTAGCCGAGCAACTGGTGCGTATGTTTCATCATAATCAATACCTTCTTGTTGATTTTATCCTTGTGCAATAAGTCGAGCTTTGTTACGAACCACTGTTCCACTATCATCCAGTTTTTTCCTGAATACCCAACGCGTACCAATAATGCTTCTATCACCTGGCCGGGGCACTAGACGCCATACCTGGTTGCGCTTGAACTCTTCTAACTCTTCTTGCATAGCAATAATCCAGTCTGGATCTTAAAGCGCGACTTTTATGTTCTTTGGTTCCTCTAAAGACACAAAAGCACTACAAGCAAGCAAGTTAAGTACGTTAGAGCGAGTTTGGGTACCTTTTTCGAACTGAGATATGATCGCTGAAACTGGATGGGAATTCATTTGTTGGTAATCCCGCACTGTGACCTCAGTATTATCTGGTAGCTTCATCATTGTAGTCTTCGACAAGCTTCTATTTCCACCAGATTGGTCACTTGGTCCCGCTTGAGGACAGTCAGGTTGCGCTTGACCACTGCTAGATCCCGCTTGAGAGCTAGAAGGTCCAGCTGAAGTAACTGAGGGTGTTACCTGACCTGAGCGAGATGATGAAGGTGTAGCTTGATCATTGTTGAATGGTCCACTTCCTTGATCTATATTCTGAGTGTTGTCCTCTGGAGTAGCTTCATCACTTGGATTGCTTACTTCTGGAGCCGAAGGTCGATAAGCGCAACCACCACAATCGTCATCATCACTTTCTATACCTGTAGAAGTCGTAGAAGGTGGAGCTTGAGGAATGTGTGGAGAAGCTGGAGATAGATCAGGGCTAACAAATGGATCGTCATTCATTTCCTTTGTGCTATCAAGTTGTCCTTCATCAAATTTCACATGAATACTATCTTTTTCCCTCTGAGTCCTCAGGTTGAGCACTCTATACCCCTTGTTAGCAGAAGCATAACCTAGAAAGATAGCATCGTTGTTCCTAGCATCAAATTTACCCAAGAGATCCTTCCCATTGTTATTGACGTAGCACTTGCAACCAAACACTCGTAAGTGAGAGATATTCGGTGTACGTCCTTTGAGCAACTCATATGGGGTTTTCTCTAGGATAGGCCTTAACAAGGCTCGGTTAGTAATATAACTTTCCGTGCTCACAGCTTGTGCCCAATAGTATGAAGCGACACCACTAGAGAGTAGCATTCTCCGTGCCATCTCTTGTAGAGTCCTATTCTTGCGCTCAACCACTCCATTTTTCTCAGGGGTTCTAAAAATAGAGAAATTATGATCTATACCCCTTTTATCATAAAATGCTAAGAAATCTTCATTGTTGAATTCGGTTCCATTATCAGAGCGAATTGCACAAATAGGGAGCCCCAAACTCTTTTCTAAGAAAAGCGCATGAGTACGAAACTTTTCAAAGGTTTCGCTCTTGTCTTTTAAGAAGAGAGTCCAGGTGTAGCGAGAATAGCCATCAACTATAACGAAAATGTACCGATTACCTCCCTTACTCTGAGTACGTAGTGGCCTACATAAGTCCATGTGGAGAAGCTCTAGAGGAGCCTTGGTCTGCACTACCTTAATAGAAGGAAAGGAGCTTCTTGTCGCTTTGGCCTTGGAGCAATCTGAGCATGAAGTCATGGATTCCACTTTGATGCGAGGAAGACCACGAACCGGGTCTTTGGACTGAAGCTTGTTGAGTAGATGTAGACTAGCGTGTCCCATTATCTTATGCCAAAGACTGGTCATCTCTTCGAGTGTAGCGAGGCATAGGTTGCGCTTAGGGGAGTAGGAGTGGTCGAACAGGTATGTGTTATCGACGCGCTTACCCTTTAGAAGTATCTCTTGATCAGGGCTGACCACTGCACATTCACTTGTGTTGAACCATACCTTGCTTCCCCCCTTGGTCGCACAACTGGGCTACACTGAGTAGATTGAACCGGAGGCTCTCTACTAAATTCACATCTTTGATTTGTATTGACTTGTTTAGATGTGCACTGTCTCGAGCTTTGATTCTTCCCTGCTTCTTGTCACCGAAGGAGACGCTGCCTCCCTCCTTAGCTTGAAATGAGAGTAGTAATGTTGGATCGCCCTTCATGTGACACGAACATCCGCTGTCGATATACCACCTACTCTGCATTCCAACCTGCATGCGAAGAAATCAAGCTTTGATCTCCCAACGAAGCTTGCGCTTCGAGGGAACATTATACATAGCTATTGCTGAACTAGTCTTTTGGACTGGCTCATAATAGCTAGGATCATTTAAATCAAGCACTAAATGAGGTCTTGCTTCACGAAGCGCACCTCTGCGTGCTGAAGCGCAATCGTTCTTGACAGGTGAATGTCGACGACGTGTACGCCTGCCCTCAGATTTAGCCATTGGCTTATAGGGCTTGTTTTTGAGGACTTTTAGTTCCTCACACTCACGCCTATCATGTCCATTTTTACCATAAAAAGTGCAGTAATGGTTACCTCTCACGTAACCATACTTCCCTTTTCCTGGTCTAAATGGTGCTTTCTTCTCAAGTTTCATAGGCTGAGCAGGGGTGCGTGCTTGTTTCACATATAAGCGGTGCGCTTTTCCCCATGAAACCATTCTTTGGTTTCGGATGGTTGTTCCTCAAGAACATTGATTCTGCTTTTTAAATGAGAGTTTTCACTCTTGTAGGCAGTCAAGTCTTGTTCAAGTGACTTAAGTTTCTCAGAATAGTCACTTGTTTGAGGAAAGCTGGTATTAGAAGAAGACTCCTGGGGGTCATAGGCCCAGTCCAGGTCTAGCTTTGACAAAGACTATTTGAGAAACAGACCTTGCCTCTACTAGCTTAGTCAGGTCGTCAAGCTTGGAGATAATCTGATCAAGCTTTACGTCCTTAGTTGAGTCAGAGTTTCTTTTCAACCCGTTTCCATGACAGTGCTCACAAAATTTAGAAAGGAGTTTGGGCTTGTCATGCAAACGCTTGGAAAGCTCAACTATCACTTCTTTTTTAGAATTAAGTTCAACCAGCTGTTCTCTAGCTTCAGTAGCTAGAGACTTGTGTTCGACCATCAATTCTCTTAAAAGGAAAACAAGGTTGTGCTTAGGCAAAATGTCAAGATTTGGATTGGCTACCTCTATATCAGAACCAGAATCTGAATCGGATCCATCACCAGCCATCAAGCACACGTCTGCTTGCGCTCCATCTTCAAAGTCATCGTCTGATTCTCCCCAAAGCATGACAAATGCTTGTTTAGGGGACTGCTTGTTGGAGCTAGAGCTTGGATTCACCTTGGCATGAGGACACGCCTGGGCCAGATGTCCCTTCTCATTGCAATTGAAGCATGTAAAGTCCCGGACGTCGCGCTACTTGGCTGTTAGATCGCGCTTGAATTCACCTTGCCTTTTAAAGAATTTCTTCACTACCTTGGTCATCATGGCGACATCTCTATCATCATCATCGTCTCCTTCGTCATCATTCTCTAATTTCTGGAGGACGCGAGAGAGCTTGAGTGCCATGCCTTAGTTTCTCGTTCTGAGTGTTTCTCTTCATTATTCTTGATCTCTTGTACCTTGAATTTCCCTGCAAGCACAAAAATAGGTAATTCTCGAGTCGCTTTGGATTGGAGAAGAATCTGCTTGAGAGTAGCATACTTGGAATTCACCCCATGGATGAATGCCATTGAGTACTCCCATGCTTTCTTTTCCATTCCAGCGGATAGCATTTTGTCATATAGAATTTGACATCGAGAATGGTAGTCAGAGACAAGCTCGTTTTCACCCATTTTAATGGAGCAAAATTCACGGTTCAGCTCAAATAGTCGGTTGTCTTTCATGTCCTCACTACCTGAATGCATGTTGATGATGGCTGTCCATATCTCTTTAGCAGTGGGAAGAGACATTACCTTATCAATGTCTTTTCGGGAAAGCGCATTGAGGATGAGCTGACGCGCTTTGGCGTTTTTCTCCATTAGTTGATACTCCTTGGCTTCCCATTCAGAGTCATCTTTCTTAGCAATTATCTCATCGCCCTTGTCGTTGATCTTCCAGCATTGATAGTCCCTTTGCTGGATATAGTTCTTTGTCATCGTTAGCCACCACTCTAATTCTCCTTCAACGAGTACGTGGGGCTTTGCGAGAGAGATTCCAAGGTTGAAGTTCGACATGTTCTTACTCTTCAAAATCCTTATGATATGCAAAAAGGATTAGTGAAAATAGGCAAACATGTAGCTCTGATACCAATTGTAGGTTCGTGTTTATTAAGCCACTATTGTTCAATGTCTCTAAAGTTCATTAAGCTTTAGATGCGCTTCTCAAGTATATAATTGCACTTTTATACTTGGAGATGCGCTTGACCTGTTTAGAACACTTAGTAATCAATTTACTAAAGTCCTTAAACGCGGAAGAGGTCAGACAACAATAAGAGCATGCTTAAAGTGTTTAAAGCACTAAGATTTGCACACAAAGAGTTTCCAAACGGTGAGAACCCTAAGTCACTAATTGACTCGGGATAAAACTCACCACTACTTTGTATTGATAGAAGAAGGTTACAACTCTAGCTTCAACTCTCGAAGCTCACTCGTAAACTCTCTTCTTACAACACTTAAGTTCAGCTCTAGAACAATGGCACTTCACTTCTCTCTGATTACAACTGAGTCAACACTTAAGCTCTCCTAGCTTCTCTCTAATTTCCTCACTTTGTAACACCTAGAGTGAATGCTACAGTCCACTATTTATACACTCAACTTAAGATACAACCTCACTTAATTTCGTGTAACAAATTTAGACTTAGCAAGCTGCCACCTCATCAATCCGTGCGCCTTGATCAAATTTCTAGAGATAATCAATGACTTGGATTAATTTGGTTTTGTTCTTCAACTTGTTGATCCACGCCACATCAGCAATCCGTGTCTACTGCGCTAACTGACTCCTCCACGCTGGTGATCCCTGGATATGCGTCTCAAAGACATTCAAGTTCTTCTCACACCTCTTGTGCACGCAACTTGAATTCTCCCGCTCACCAGCCTTCCCTTGCATTTCGACAGTTTTCTTCTGCGACAACGTACACCCTGTGCTATAGTGTAACCTCGTGATCAACATTTCTTCAACTTCATTCAAGCGCATCTTCTATGCCTTAGAAGCTCGACTAAACTCACTTCTGGACTTGAATGGGATTATTCAACACCGCTTGCGAAACTTGCTTTCTTCGCTTGGTGTTAAGCACGACTGAGGATAGTCGAAGCGCATCTCTAAGTGACTTAAGCGCATCCCAACAGATATCACAATAACCTGGGAAGCTTAAAAACACTAAGAGATTAAACATATTAGTTTGTTATCATCAAAACAAAGAGAAATACATTGAGCTTTAATATGACTACCAAAGCTCAACTAACATTATTACCTGAGGGTGATTGATGGACTTTGTTGTGGATTGTTGTGGATATACCGTATAGTTAGAACGAGTATTCATAGGAACACTATGTACCTTGCGAGGTCTAGTTGTTTCTTTATAACTCGGTATTAGGAGGATGTACCGTAATATCTTTTGGTCATGACCGTACCCTTATATGTTGATATAAGTGGTGGTGCACTTAGCCAGTGCCGACAATTTGGATTATTCCATTCGTTCTCATTGCGAGACATTATTAAAAGCTTCAACTTGAATGTATCTTTTGCGAAGTAAAGAAGATAAGTGTTATTAAGCACATAATAAATAAGCCTCCGGGCAATTAGTACAACTTGGAAAATCGTCTGTCCTCCTGGTTAAGTAAGTCATCTTTCCAATCTGAATTCGCACAATACGTATGTGGTGAGGCTGGTCGTTGACCCAATTATTCATGAAAGGTTGTTTCATCAAACCATTGTTGGTTATTATCTAAAATGTTCCTACACAAATATACATTATACTAATAATAATTCATATAATACTCAATTCCCTTCGAGTCTTCTCTGTTATAAATATTTCCCATAAGACTCAATTCCCTTGGAGTCTTCTCTTGTTATAAATATTTCCCATAAGACTCAATTCTCTTGGAGTCTTCTCTTGTTATAAATAGTTCCCATAAGACTCAATTTCTTTGAAGTCTTCTCTTGCTATATATACATATCTTGTCCTAATTCGGTGGAAGTATCGGAGTTTCCCTCGGCTATCGGCTTTCATTCAAGAACCGATGGGTTTTAACTAGATACGACCACAAAGAGCATCATACAAATCCCATTTGCATAGTCTTTCATTAGACTAACTGACCGCTATTTTCCTTGCATGGTTGGCTGGTGTCATCCGTCTACATACGACACATCAGGTGGTGCTCCCGAGGTGTGAAGAAGAAATCCCGATAGTTGGCAGTTAATGTTTCAAGTTCATGTTATCAAGGTTGACGATCCTGATGCTAATCAAGTTATATATATAATTGTTATTTTTACAAGTCTTCCGCTCATGTAATTTGTATTACAATTTCACATTGTACTGATTTTCCGCATTATTATGTAAGACTTTGATATTATTTCTATATATATATATGTTATGTTTTGTTCAATGATATACGCCTGGGTGATTTTGGACGTGGGAGTCTAAAGTCATCGGCGGTAATATTCCCATGTGAATTGGGGGTGTTACAGATTTGGTATCAGAGCTAAAGGTTTTGAAAATCTATTTTTCCTAATAATTTATGATCTTTAAAAGTATTTGTTTTAAAGGTTTAAAATAAACAAAAATTTATATAGACTAATTATTTATTCATTTATAAATAAAAATATCTTACTCATTTTAAATCGTATATATATAATTTTTTTTGAGTTTGATAAATTAATTTGAGTTGGAATACAAGAAAAGTGTTTATCACTACACTTATGCTTTTGAAACACTGCCAAACTCTACCGGAACTTCTCTACCTCTCTCTTCGAGTTGTCATAAATTAAAGATTTATGATCTTTAACATTTCAACATATCCCTATCTCGTGGTAGACGATGATCCCTTCTAAAACAACATAAGGAGCAGTAGCCTCCCTTCGGATGTTGTGAACTCTTTTCTGGTCTTGGTAGGATACAAGTATTAATAAATCGCAAATTTTACCTAGAGTAATGATTTACGTGATTTTATATACTTGTTTCATTACCCCTAAGTTGATGTGTGTCGAAATTCCAATCTAATTCTTTTGATCCATATCCAGATGGTGAATAAGAGAAATGATTCTCGTCGTGGAGGTATTGGACCAAGCAATACTTATCAGATCCAATTTCAAAGCACTGCCAGGATCATGAGTCGGGAGCCAATTCACAAAATCATCCTGTGAACGAGCACCAAGAGCAGGATAACCTGCAAACTGGCCGAACCGAACAGCCCACTAACCCAGCTGCTCCAATTGACCTCAATACCGCCACCCTTTAAGCAATCAAATAGATAGTGGCTCAAGCAGTGGCTGGATTGACTCCTTATATGGTTCCCCAACATCCCCTATTCCACCAGTTGCTGCCCTAGACGCTAAAACATAGGAGTCTGTAGCTCATGCTCGTGAGCGCAGAGCTGGAAGGAGCTATAGTCGGGCACTAAAGGCCATAAGCACTATGAAGCCTGATTCCTATGATGGAACCAAGGATGGTGTGAGAGTCTCTTACTGGTTTGGGCACATGGAATGTCTGTTCAACTTCATTGTGTGCACAGAAGCTGAAAAGGTGCACATAGCCTCGCTATCTTTGAAAGATGTGACGAGTGAATCGTGGGAGTCCACTGGGTTAGCTGATCACCCTAAGCTGAGTTGGGAGATGTTTAAAACTAAGATGACTAACTGTTTCTTATCAAAGGCTTTGAGGGAGGATAAGTGTAAAGAGTTTCTCTATCCTAAGAACCATGGGGCTGAAGGTGAAAGAGCTGACAGAAAAGTTTAATCATCTGTTGCACTATTTTGATGTATCGACGAAGGAAGATAAAATCTGGCACTTCCACGAATGGATGAATTTAGAATAACAACCTATGATGTTGCGCCATGGTTGCTCCACTCTTGAGGAGTACATTGATGCAATAATCAAAATGGAGTTAGCCATGGAGAATGCAAAAAAGGCTAAAAACCAACAACTTCAAAGTGTCGGTAACCAGCACTACAGTGGGTTCAAACATCCGGCACCACCGTCTAACTTTTCCAAGGTTGGAAAAGCCAGGACTAGGCTATCTTAGTCAATGTCAACGCAACGCTCTGAACAGAGCAAGGGTCCGGTTCAATGCTACAATTGTGGAGCTCCTGGCCACAAGAGTAGTCTTTGCACGAAGCCTAGAAGGACCTGTTTTACTTGTGGGAAGGATGGACATGTGCGGACATATTGTCCTAAGAAGAGGCAAGCTGGGGTTGAGTCTCAACAAGGGTCAGTTAGTTACAACAACCAACCTCAACCAGGACCTGCAAGGACTGCGAATACTGCTATTCAGTCAAATGTTCAGGGCAAGGGAAAAGCTCCAACTGCATCAGGTAGCCAAGGCCAACGATTGTATGAGATGCGCCAGGCTGATGAACTAAATGCTCCAGTTGCTCAAGGTACCATATACGTAGATTCTACCTCCGTATGCATATTATTTGATTCTGGTGCTACACATTCCTTTGTTTCAGAGAGTTGTGTCAATAAGTTAGGCTTGAAATGCAATGATACATGCGAACCATTCATAGTAAATCTTCCCAACGGGGAACAGTTGATAGGAACTAGTCGGTTGTCAAGATTCCCAGTGACCCTCCAAGGTCGGGAGTTTGAAGCTGACTTACTCTGTATTGTCATGGCTCCATACGACATTATTCTCGGGATGCATTGGCTGACACGTCATGGGGCGGTAATTGACTTTTGTACAAGGACAATGACAGTTTCATCTAGGGGCCATCAAGTGTGTAAGTTCAAGGGTCGGAATGACGCCGATAATGGGAACTTGATTAATGCTATGGCGACATTTAAGCTACTTCGACAAGGTTGTGTCAGGTATTTGTATTATTTGGATGCGCCCGAAAAGGATGAAGTTCTGGTTCACAATATTTCTATTGTGCGTGAATTTGAGGATGTCTTCCCGGAAGAAATCCCAGGTCTACCCCCTAACCGTGACGTGGAGTTTACTATTGAGTTGGAACCAGGAACAACACCGATCTCAAACGCACCTTATCGAATGGCTCCAATAGCAATGCAAGAACTGAAGAAGCAACTTGAAGAGTTGCTCGAGAAGGGATATATTTGACCAAGTGCCTCTCCTTGGGGTGCCCCGTCTTGTTCGTCAAGAAGAAAGATGGATCTTTTCTTGCATCGATTATCAAGAGCTGAACAAAGTCACCATCAAGAACAAGTACCTCTTGCCGAGGATTGATGACCTTCTAGATCAGTTACAGGGTGCCAAAGTCTTCTCCAAGATCGATCTGAGATCGGGTTACCATCAACTCAGGATTCGTGAGGAGGATATTCCAAAGACTGCATTCCAGACAAGATATAGACACTACGAGTTTGTAGTAATGCCACTCGGACTAACGAATGCTCCAGCTGTGTTCATGGATTTGATGCACATGTGCTTTAGACAGTATCTGGACAAATTCGTCATGGTGTTTATTGATGACATTTTGATCTACTCCTCGAATGGAGGAACTCATAAAGAACATCTTCTGATTGCCTTATCAATTCTTTGAGAAAATCAGTTGTATGCCAAGTTGTCCAAGTGCGACTTTTGGTTAAAATAAGTGTCCTTCCTTGGGCATGTGATTAACGAGAAAGGAGTAACGGTCGATCCACAAAAGATTGAAAATGTGGCTAATTGGAAGCAACCTCAAAATGTTAAAGAAGTGCGCAGTTTCTTGTGACTTGTAGGTTATTACAGACGGTTCGTGGAAGAATTTTCAAATATTGCCTTGCCCATGACCGGTTTACTTTGCAAGGTTCATAAGAAGTTCATCTGGGATGAGAAGTGTGAGGCCAGCTTCCAGAAATTGAAAAAGTGTCTCACATCTGCGCCAGTTTCAGCGTTGCCTGAAGGAACTGAAGGGTATGTGGTCTACAGTGATGCTTCAAAGCAAGGTTTAGGATGCGTCTTATGCAGCATGGGAAAGTCATAGCATATGCATCTCGATAGCTAATGCCATATGAAGCAAACTACCCTACACATGACCTAGAGTTAGCCGCAGTGGTGTTCGATTTAAAGATTTGGAGACACTATCTCTATGGTGTGCGTTGCCAGATTTTCACTGACCATAAAAGCCTGAAGTATGTGTTCACTCAAAAGGAACTAAATATGAGGCAGCGTCGATGGTTGGATTTACTCAAGGATTACGATATCGAGTTGCTCTACCATCCCAGAAAAGCCAATGTTGTAGCCGATGCATTGAGTAGGAAGACGACGCATGAGATTGCTATAGCCTTGGTCACTGCTCAGCCAGAATTGCAACGCAAATTATTGAGAAGTGAGACCGAAGTATGGTTCAATCGTCAACAAGGGCATTTGAACATGTTGGAGGTTCATCCGACCTTGTTAGAGCAAATTAAAGAGAAACATGTTGATGATCTTGTCTTGGTAAAGCTATGCAGCGAAGTCCAAGATGGAAAGGCGCATGGGTTTGTGATACAGGATGATAAATCACTTTGGTTTCAGAATCACATTTGTGTGCCTGATGTTCTAGAGGTTCGCCAATTGATTTTGAAGGAAGCTCATTCTTCTGCATATTCGGTGCATCCAGGCTCAAGTAAGATGTATAAAGACTTGAAGAGGAACTTCTGGTGGCCGAACATGAAGTGGGATGTTGCAGAGTTTGTGTCAAGATGTTTGACTTTCTATAAGGTGAAGATTGAACACCGTAGACCTGGTGGTGAGTTGCAACCCCTTCCGATACCAGTGTGGAAATGGGAAGACCTTGCCATGGACTTTGTTACCGGATTGCCTAGAACTCAAGGCAAGAAAGATGCTATCTAGGTGATTATTGACCGACTTACTAAAATTGCTCATTTTATCGCTATCAAGTCGAATTGGGGAACTCAAAATTTGGCTGAAGTGTTTATGCACGAGATAGTACGTCTTCATGGTACTCCGAAAACCATAGTCTCTGACAGGGATGGTCGTTTCATGTCAAGGTTCTAGAGGGAACTACATAAGGCCATGGGAACCGAGTTGAGATTTAGTACTGCTTTTCACCCACAGACAGATGGTCAATCGGAAAGGACGATTCAAAGTCTTGAAGACATGTTGAGAGCATGTGTCCTTGATCGAACCCCGAGTTGGGAAAGCAGCTTAAGTTTGATTGAATTCACCTACAACAACAGTTGGCATTCAACCATAAAGATGGATCCTTTTGCAGCCTTGTATGGTCGGAAGTGCAGATCGCCTATTTGTTGGGATGAGAACGCTGACAAGATTTTGTTGGGTCCCGAACTTGTGGAAAGGACTGCCTCAGACGTCGCGTTAATCAGAAAGCAAATGCTCACATCCCAGAGTAGACAGAAGTCATATGCAGACTTAAAGCGTAGAATGGTTGAGTTCGAAGTTGGTGAAAGGTATTCGTGCGAGTGTCCCCCTCAAAGGGAGTGTTCAGATTCGGGAAGCGCGGGAAGCTTAATCCTTGCTATGTTGGACCATTCGAAATCCTCGATCGAGTTGGATCTTTGTCTTATCATCTGTCATTACCACCTTCTGCAAATCCAGTGCATAATGTCTTCCATGTGTCCTTACTGAGGAAGTACGTGCCAGATGATTCTCACATCCTCAATTATGATGACATCGAGATTCAAGAGAATGAAACGTACGAGGAGAGACCCATTCATATTCTGGAACGAAGGGAAAACAATTGCATTGTAAGATGGTTCTGCTTGTCAGAATTTTGTGGTCCAAGTCCGGATCCGAAGAAGTGACTTGGGAAACCTGGGAGATCGAAGCCGATATGCGCAGTCGTTACCCTGAATTGTTTTCACAATAGTTTTGGGTAAAAACTTTTCCTGAGGGGATAGTGATGTAATAACCCCTACCTTTGTTCCGCATTTCTTTCCTATCTTTCAGATCTAGTCTCCTTTTGGTCAAGTTTCGGGGTCGAAACTTTTCTTAAGGGGGCAGTATTGTAATAACCCTCTCTTTTACACCTTAATAATCAAGGTTAATACTTAATCTGGTATAAATTAAACTTTAATTATATCTTCAAGGAAATTTCTAACCTTTAAAAACACCTTGTTGAGACCTATAATTAAATTGAAAGTTGAAATTATTCTACAAGAGTAATTTATTTTCAGATTTAATAAAGCTATGGTAAATCACCATCTTCATCATTTCCATCAACTATTTGTAGGTCTCCTCCTCCTCCTCCTCATAGACCACTATTGAAGCCTCTTTTTTGTCTTTGCCATGTGAGAGTTAATGCATTCTTATCTCTTCATCATGCACCTTCATCATCACCATTGTTTTATAAATAGGGAGCTTCTTCCTCACTTTCACTCTCAACCCAAATCTGAAATCCTCCCAGATACTCTAGTTCGAGCCTTTATTTACTTATTTTGATCACAAATTCGAATTCATCATACTCAAAGTATTGGAGTTCAACTCTTGAATCATCCAATTCCGCTTCCGAACGATATTAATTCAACTCCGAAGATTGTAAGTCGTCCTTCCATTCTGATATTTTGGTCACTTCTATTTTTCTTTATTTACGAACTTCTCGTCCATAGTTTTCTGAGATTCTTGAGTCTAAATTGTAGTTCAACTCGATACGAACCCAACGACACTAGTCTCGTCCAGTTTCGTCATCATTTGACCCCTGAACGAGATATTTGAAGTTCATTGCGCAGCCCAGCCTCTGATTTCCAGCGTGAACAGTGAGTGCTCAAGGTTTTCCATTTTAATGAGTCTATAGTTCTTATTTTCTTGATTTTCTTGATGCTAAGTTGTATTTTGTTTTGATACGAAGCCAACGATACCAACCGCGTCTATTTTTCGTTGTCATTTGATCCCTGAACGAGTTCTTCGAAGTTCATTACGCAGTTCAACAACTGTTTCGACGTGACTAGTAAGTGATCACGGTCTTTGCCTTTTTCAGAGGATATAATTCATCTGTTATGAATTTTCTTGATTCTAATTTGTAGTTTGTTTCTATACAAAGCCAATGGTACCAACCATGTCCGATTCCGTCTCCGTTTGAGCCTTGAACGAGCAGCTCGAACCCAGCTGTGCAACAACATGTTTTCTACGGAGTTACATTCGGTTTTTGGAATCAAGCCCGTCAACTAGGAACCTTATCTCCATTCAATCCGTATCAACATCTTCTGATCTAAGGCAAGTGGCGGTTCGCTCTTGCTTATCTATTGTTTTTATTCCACATTTGTCTTAATTAACAATGAATCGGTTGTTATATTAAGTTGGGATAAAATATTATTCTCTTGTGTGTTGGAAACTTTAACAACCTAAAATAAATGTTATTTAGATTGTATGCATATGGTGGATATAATATATATATGATTACATTATTACCTGAGGGTGATGGGCTTTGTTGTGGATTGTTGTGGATATATCATATAGTTAGAACGAGTACTCGTAGAAACACTATGTACCTTGCGAGGTCTAGTTGTTTCTTTATAACTCGGTATTAGGAGGATGTGCTGTAATATCTTTTGGTCATGACTGTACCGTATACGTTGATATAAGTGGTGGTGCACTTAGCCAGTGCCGAGAATCGGGATTATTCCCTTCGTTCTCATTACGAGACATTATTAAAAGCTTCAACTTGAATGTACTTTTTGCGAAGTAAAGAAGATAAGTGTTATTAAGCACATAACAAATAAACATCCGGGCAATTAGTACAACTTGGAAAATCGTCTGGCCTCCTATTTAAGTAAGTCATCTTTCCAATCTGAATTCGCACAACGCGTATGCGATGAGGCTGATCGTTGACCCAATTATTCATGGGAGCTTGTTTCATCAAACCATTGTTGGTTATTATCTAAAATGTTCCCACACAAATATACATTATACAAATAATAATTCTTATAAGACTCAATTCCCTTGGAGTCTTCTCTGTTTTAAATATTCCCATAAGACTGAATTCCCTAGGAGTCTTCTCTTGTTACAAATATTTCCCATAAGACTCAATTCCCTTGGAGTCTTCTCTTGTTATAAATATTTCCTATAAGACTCATTTCCCTTGGAGTCTTCTCTTGTTATAAATAGTTCTCATAAGACTCAATTTCTTTGAAGTCTTCTCTTGCTATATATATACATATCTTTTCCTAATTCGGTGGAAGTATCAGAGTTTCCCTCGGCTATCGGATTTCATTCGAGAACCGATGGGTTTTAACTAGATACGACCACAAAGAGCATCATACAAATCCCATTTGCATAGCCTTTCATTAGACTAATCGGCCACTATTTTCCTTGCATGGTTAGTTGGTGTCATCCGTCTACATATTGCACATCAGGTGGCGCTCCCGAGGTGTGAAGAAGAAATCCGAATAGTTGGCAGTTAATATTTCAAGTTCATGTTATCAAGGTTGACGACCCTGATGCTGATCAAGTTATATATATAATTGTTATTTTTACAAGTCTTACGCTCATGTAATTTGTATTACAATTTCACATTGTACTGATTTTCCGCATTATTGTGTAAGACTTTGATATTATTTGTATATATGTGTATTATGTTTTGTTCAATGATATAAGCCTGGGTGATTTTGGACGTGGGAGTCTAAAGTCATCGGTGGTAATATTCCCATGTGAATTGGGGGTGTTACAACTTCGCGACCATATATTCTTATTTATTCTACTTCTTGGAGGTATGAAGAGAAGAGAAGAGAAGAGATGAGGAGAGACGCGTGTTTTGAAGATCAAGACGAACCTGAAGGAGCTGGAGGAGTATAGACGATCTCTCAACAAAGACCGCCTATTCACTAACCGGGGCCCGCCGATGGAGTTATGAATTTTTCCCGGAAGCAACCGGCGGCGGCCGCCGAAGACCTACCGGAGCCCGGCGATCGGTTTATTGTCCAGACGGGTTTTCTGTTATTTTTCTATCTTTTCATATTATTGTATTGAGATAATGTTAGTTTGGGTTCGTTTTCGGTTGTTAGAATTATTGTCTTATGAAGATAGAATCTAGGGTTAATCTAAAGCTATTTAAAGTGGCTTTTATTTTAACCCCTAGAATCTATCAAATTATCAATCACTCTATTTTATGTACTTGTTCATCGTTTGAGTTTAGAGACTTTCTGTTGGAATTCTACAAGTTTATACAAGAATTTGCAGTTTTTCCTTCGGTATTGGTAACTAAACTCTAATTTCTTAGTAAAGACGTTCAATTGGTTATTGTTATGAGATTTTCTAGATTATTCTTATGCATAAATTGAATATTTTTCTCTTGAATGGAATTGTTAATTGACTTATTCATTGGATTCTAGATTGATCACTTAGGATTGGATTAGTATTTCATACATGCTAGGGTAGATTATTTCATTCATCGATCTATTTCTTCGAAGTAAGTATATAGTTTTGGATCCGGTTTGACTAGAATTTATGTGTAAAGAATTGCATTCTAGGATAGCGACGCTTGAAATTTCTATATCCTGATATTCTTTGCATTAACGCCTCCTTTAGTTTGAATCATAGGCGTTTATCATGGTTAACTAATTAGGACAAGATTAGTGGACTCCTTTGTGAGATGCTAGTTAATTTCGTATAAGATTAGTAGACTCCTTTGTGGTTAACTAATTAGGAAGATTAGTAGACTCAAGATATATTCTGATTAATTATAATTAAGAGGCTAGTTAGGTATTATAATTGGCGAGAATGCCTACCTCGTAAACTTTGCATCAACAAGAAGTTTGTTTGCCCTAACATCAAATGCGACCGACAAACATCTTGTTATCAGGCATTCTGTAGCAGAAGCGGAAAGACCGGACTCACTCAAACGATGACTAAATCAAACATCTGATTTGTTTCGTAACAAAATTTAAAGTTTTAGTTTTAAAATAAATCTTCATAATTGAGTTTTCGATTATGACACTGGCTTGTTATTTGAATGTTTGTTTGCTTTTGGTTTCACTAATTATGCACTTTGCGTATTGTGTAAAAAGGATGGTTTAATTCTTGTATTTGCTTGTTTATGCCATCTTCAATGCATTGTAGGAAAGTTTGAAGTAATGCTTGCTCCCTGTATTAGGTAGTAATCACTCAAGCATCATATTTTGCAATGAAGATGCATGCCTTTATCCTATTCAATTAAACTATGCCTTTACATTATACATTTTTCACCGAAGAATTTGACAATAACAATGTTTGAGTACGTCATACACTATCTATGATGTACAATGAAAACAAAAATGATTGTTAGAACAATCACAATTTTTCTTACTTACTTATACTATCACACTATCTACATTGTATAATGAAAACAAAAATGCACTTTGTAATCTTGGCTTAATGATTGTTAATTATAAGTGTTTTGATTTCTCTTACTTACTTATAATATTACATTGTTTTTCATTATTTGGAAGTGGAAGGAAATTGAAACACAAAATAAAACTAACAAATCGTCAGTAATGGATAAACAGCTCGTGTGAAGCATGGGTAAAAGGGCTAGTTGCTGGTATTATTACATCATACACCCGAAGAAGCAACATAATAAAGAGACTCTGCAAAGTAGTTTTTGACATGACAACTGTACAATGAGCAACATATACGTGGAAGTGTTGTAACTGAGAGATATCTACTGCAAGAACTGTCAATCTAAAATTGATATTTTGATGCTTCGTTTGGGACAACATCGGCCAAGATTTTAGAACCGTCAACCTTTAGATAATAAATGGATTATCGAAAGAAGAATTGAAATATTTCTGATAGCATGCATTTTAGGGTAGTTTAGGTCATGTTTAGTTTGTCTATATAGAGTCGCTTTGCTTCTTTCAAGTCTTGTTTTATTTTTTTCGTAGATTTTTGTAGAGTCAAAGTCTACTCTCTTATTTACTGATTTCAGGTGTTTTGAGGCGGTTTTTTTAGAGATCATGAGAAATCATACGATGGTGTTCGAGTTGAAGGATTGGAGATACAATGCCAAGGCGGGAACTTAACTAAAAAGGTGTCAAGGAAGGACGGGATCAAGCCTGAATGAGCCGCAACTGAAGTGGAAGGAAGAATGGGGCAACTCGGCCTACAACTCGGTCGAGTTTCGGGCCGAGTCGGGTCTCTTCCCTCACCCTCTGACTTTCTCTATGTAATTTATTATAATTTGAGGTTAATTTGGGAAATTACTTAAGGGAGTTACACTTGGGAGAAGAAGTGACTTAGTTTCTTTATGGGAGATTGACTTTTGGTTTGAAGACTTTTCACTTTTCTGGGGAGACTTTTACTTTACTTTTTGGATACTCTTTTGGGGATAAAGCTAGTTCTTGTATATTGGGGAGATTGTTGAAGATTTCTACAAGTTTGGAGTATTCTATGCTAGATTGGATCAAGTATTTCTCTTATTATCATCTAGTTCTATGATTTTCTCCATTTTTATGATGTTTTTATTGCTTCTTCCATTATGCATAGCTAATTTCATATATCTAGGATCGGGGTGATCCCAACAATAAATTGGTAGATTTTCATCTTGTGTTTGTCTTTGATTGCATGGATTCTTGTTTGATTCGACTCTAGGGGTCTTATTGAGATTGAGATATCAATTAGAATTCTCTTAGGTTGAGTATGAAAGAAGATACCTATAGATTTCAATTTGACATGTCATGAGTCTGAAAGTAGATTGCTTATGTTAGAACTACCTAGCATTGAACCCAAATAAACTTATTTGTTCTTGCAGAAATCTAAGTAATCATAGAAACCTAGGTTAGATTGGACTTAATTGAGCACGAAAGTGGATGTTAACCCGGTCTAGTTCTAGTTTCTAAGTGCCTAAATAGTCTAAATTTGATTAGCTTTGCGCAACAACGGTTGTTAGTTGGAGTTTAGATACGTCTGTTATCGTCTAAACGAAATTAGTAGATATATTTGATTTCTTACCGTCAAAAAAGTCCATGCTATTCTTTGATAAATACATTTTGTAATCTACAAAGGAGTTGTTGTGGTGATTCTTAATCCTAGATATTTTTCATTCACATAACTTTCCCAATATTGCATTTTCTCATTTTCGTAGCACAATCATCAAATTTCGTTCTTACGGTTTAGCTTACCAGTTTAGTTGCAAAAGATACTACTTTGTCCTCGTGGGAACGACACTTGAAAAGCTACAGTTGATCCCATGCACTTGTGCGTATGTTTAGCCCTATCAATTTCTGTACATAAAAAGCATTCTAAATAACCTCGTGAAAACATGAAATACGAATGTGAAAGGTCATTCTTGTATTTAGTAATATACTCAAGCTCACTAATAAATCTCCCAATAATGACTACCATTATTGGATATGAAAACTTGGTACGTACCCTAAAATTAAAAATGTTCTGGAAATTATCTTATAACGATCTAATAACTAAGCAAAAATTCATCAAAAAAATATATCTCAGTCCCCTCAATTGTGCAGCCTGCCAAAATCTATTTGAAGATGCATATTACCTCTTCTTTGAATGCTCGTTCACACTCAACCAAGTAAAAAAATTGATACTCCTACACATATCAATAATATCTTATGGGATAATAAATCACTCAAGATGATAAATATTGAAATAGTATCAAATATTAATAAGTTTGAATTCATTTGCCTTGTTACGACTTGGTGGGCAATTTGGTTTGTTCGTAACCAAACCATCTTTCAGATGGACTCTACGGATAAAGTAAAGGAACTACATAAATTTATTATCAATCTTAGATGAAATTGGAGAAAAACAAACTAACAAATACATATATGAAAAATGCTAATCCACTACGAGCACAACTCCCTCCGAGAAGAAAATCTAAAATTTTCTGGAAAAATTTGAACATGAACTATTTAAAAGCTAATTTTGATGGGACTATATTGGTTCCCCAGTATTTTTGGATAATTAACCGGAACTAAAATGATTAGCTTATAAACTGAAGCCTTAGCCCTTCGATCAACTATCCGAAAACTAAAACAACTTAACCTTTCCCTTGTTGACATTGAAGTGGACAACCTTTGCTTGATCAATGTTCTTAAAGGCATTTGGTCTTGTCTCTATGATGTGAATTCTTTTGTTTCTTAGATCTGATTTGAACTTTCATCTTGTCGAGGGTTCATCTTGTCACACATCTTTCGTGAGGTCAATCAAGTTTTTGACTGTATTGCAATATTTGGGTTCCGAGGAAGCGGTTCCGGGTGGAAGGACAACTCAGATTTGGTGGATCTCATCCCCAAGGATACTCTAAGATGGTATTATTATGAGTTTAGTCTTTCCGAATTATTTCCGTACATTCTAAAAAAAATATACTCAAGCCCACGCATCAGAAATATACAATGAACTTCCGTTCTGTTTAGTGTTTCTTTCTGATTTCTATAATGTTTGTGATTAGTCTTTTCGTCCCCAAACAAACGACATACATAAGCATACTTCTTATTTGTGAAAGTGTTACAAGAAAATTGTTGGAAACTACTCCTTATATGGGCTTTGGGGGAGGAATCTCCCCTTATATCACTATTGATTCTAAAACACCCCTTCTTTCACTTTCATTCACAAAGTCACACCCTTCTCTACATGTCGTTAGTATGAACGTATAAAAAATGGGAAATTACCATTCCCCCCTTCAAAAATTTCGGAATTTATAACTTTTACCCTACCGCTACTACTGTTCATCGTCTCGTAACTTTATAAGTTGAAAATTGAATTTGCTTACCCCAAATATGCCATTTAATTTTAAGTTTAGTGATTGAACTTTGAAGTAGGGACTTTGAATTTGGAGAATTAGGGCTTGAATTTTGTAATTAGGATTTGAACTTTAAAATTAGGTGTCCAATTTGTAGAGTTAGGGTTTGAGTATGTAGAGCATGATGAAGAATCGAGAATCGATCTAGGTTGAGCTTCAAGTTTGCTGAATTGGTGAGGTCGAGCTCCGAATCAACGATGAATTAGGCTAGTAAAGCACGAAAAATGTTGGTTTGAGCTAGAGTGTGTAACTAGCTAGCTCAAACGTTCCGCTTGTTTTGATGATAACAAACCTAAGTATTTGATGTCCATTGTGTGCTATAAGCTTATCAGGTATATCTCAAGGAGATCTGAGAGTAGATTGACACAAGCAGACTGGTTGAGTCCACTAGGAGACTAGCTTAAGGTCTAGCGGGGAAAGATGAATCTCGCCAATACAGAATAAGTGTTGTAGAGAAGAAATAAGAAGACAGAAGGGCTAGCTTTAAGCGAGAGGGAGTCGTTGTAAATCTAGTGAATCGCGCTTCAGATAAAAGAAAGAAGATACAAGCAATAGAGAGAAAAGCAAGTCTACAGATGGAATCATGTACTAGCTTGTAGAAGATTTGGTCAAGTGAAGGGAAGGCCGGTGAAGCTACAACTTAAGGAAAATGGAAACAAAAGGGAGTTTGTTAGGTTTTCTACTTTTGGATAGTGGATTAACAGGGATCGCCAAGCTGGACAATTCAAGAGAATCGCTAAGGCACACGGATTGCCAACGTGGAAGCTACAAGATCAAGCTGAAAAAGCACAAAGAAATTTGGTGCGTTGATGCATTTCCGAGATGGTCACGTAGATTGTTGAGGTGGACTTCCTCAGATGCAGCGAGTTATAAGATTGCTAGCTTAGGATTGTAAGTTAGAATTAATATATAAGGCGTGCATAGAGTTGAGAGCGTCACGAGCTGAAGAGAGCAAAGTGATTAAGCCAGGGAGAAAGCTAGAGGAAAGCTATATTGTGTTTAAGTCGTTGTGAGCAAAGCTAGTGCCTAATACACTTAGGAGCTTGACAGAGAGATATTACTTTTATATGTTGAACGCAACTTGTATTGTGAGAGAGAATTACTTTGAGATAGGAGTAGCTTAAGTGTGTAATTGCTCTTGATTAATATAAGTTTATTGGTGAGTTTATCCTGAGCTTGTTAGAAGCTTAGGGTTCTCACCTTGGAAAAATCCTTGCATTGAGCTGAGCTTTTTAATTCATATTACTTAGTTTATTATTGCATCTAATCTCTCATTCCGCAGTTGTAACTCTTATCTCAATAGCTATTAGAGTTAATCTTTGAGATTAGACTACCTTACTTGTGTTTTAATCATATACATCTTAAAACACTATAAGCGAGCC
>NW_027368119.1:0-52209 GCF_046119375.1 Phyllobates terribilis
GGAAAAATCACTGGCGCCACCGAGCCGCAAACTCCTAGGTCGACCGAGAGCTTAAGGGCGGGCCACTAACGCTCCTCTCTCCCAAGTGAACTGATGCTTATTACTAAATTGACTCGGAACCCGTACCAATTGAGCTTCACCGAGACGGACGTCGTTGAGTGGGGCAACAAGAGGCTGACCCTCTCATCGTCCACATCCAATTGGGGACAAAGGTCGTCAAACGGGTAATGGTGATACTGGTAGCGCCGCAGACATCATCTACTGGGATGCCTACCAGAAGCTCGGACTAGACGCCTTATGCCTTCGCCCAACAAAGGCTAATCACGTCGGTTTACTAGGGATTCGATAAAGGCTTTGGGTGTAGCAACAGCCGACATGATATTAGGAGATGAATGCGGTCCTCGACGAAGTTGCCTATTGACTTCCTGGTCATCCCTTTGGCATCTTCATATAACGCCATCTTGGGGCGAGACTTCCTTACACGTTTCGAGGCGGTCGTGTCTATAAGCCATTTTGCCTGAAGTTCCCAACGGCTAGTGGTACGGGCATCGTAAGGGGAAACCAGGAAGAAAGTGAAACGTGCTATATTCAGGCTGAGCAGAACGATAAGAAGCATGTTCACGCAAATCACCTATACTTATCCGGATCACTAAGAACAGAGGAAGAAGCAGACCTCGACCCCAGGGAGGAGAGCAGGGCAGGCTCGGCGAGCGAGGACCTATCGCAGGTCGTCAAGGTGGATAGGCAGTGTATATCACCATTCGACGAGGCCAAAAAGAACTATACATAGGTCAGGGCCTCCGCCAGAATGTGATGACAGAGATAAAGATGATGCTAGGGGCCTCGAGGGACATTTTTGCTTGGACCCCTCGAGACCTAAAAGGCATACCTCCGGAAATAATGACCCACTCCCTAGAAATTGACCCCAGGCTACTCCCCAGAGACAGAAAAAAGAAACATGCAGGACCAAAGAACGAAGCGGCAGCGGCCGAGCTGGCCAAGCTGCTTAAGGCGGGATTTGTACAATCCATACAGTACCCGACTTGGCTGGCCAATGTGGTAATGATCCCCAAGAAAGACACGGGCAAGTGGCGCATGTGTGTTGATTTTCACGGATCTGAACAAGGCGTGCCCAAAGGACAACTACCCTCTCCCATCAATCGACCAGCTCGTCGATTCAAATACGGGGCACGAGGCGTTAAGTTTCCTCGATGTGTATTTAGGGTATAAAAAGTCGTAATGACTCCCGACGATGCTGGGCATACTTCATTCATTACTGACAGGGGGACTTTTTGCTATAGAGTCATGCCTTTCGGCCTTAAGAATGCGGGGCAACTTTTGAAAGCTCGTTGATAAGATGTTTAGGGAACAGCTCGGCAAGACAGTCGAGGCCTATGTGGACAACATTGTTGTTAAGAGTAGGTGCCAGGCCAATCATCCGAGAGATCTACACGAAGTATTTGGCACATTGCATAGATACAGGATGAGTCTTAACCCCAAAAATTGCGTGTTTGGGTGACCGAGGGGAAGTTTTTGGGCTTCCAGACCAGCTCGAGGGGCATCTAGGTGAATCCCTCGAAGATCCAAGCAGTAATCGACATGAAGCCACCACGGACACACACGAGGTGCAGCAATTCATGGATCAGTGAATTATTTAGGAAGATTTTGCGCAAAGCTCGCCGAGCGCAACCTTCCCTTCTTCGACATACTGAGGAAGCCAAAGAGATTCACCTGGACAAGAGGAATGTGAGGCGGCGTTCACAAGTCTCAAGGAGCACCTAGCTAATTTGTAAACGCTCTCGGCGCCTGTTCCTAGAGAAGCATGGAAAGTATACCCGCGCAGCCAGCTCAAGGACAGCCAGCGCGGTCCTGGTCCGCGAGCATCAAAAGCCATCTACTTTGTCAGCAAGGCCCTTTCACCAACGGAGGGGCGCTATTCACCAGTCAAAAAAATTGGTTTACACACTTGTCATGAAGAACGACAGCTAAGGTCGTATTTCCACGCCCATACCATACAGGTCCTCACAGACCTCTCGTTAAGAGTCATACTCATCGACCAATGCAATCAAGACGGGTGAAAAAATGGGTCGTCGAGCTCTCCGAGTTTGACATCGAATACCAACCTGGACCATCCATCAAGGCTCAAGCATTGGCATACTTCATTATCGAAACAAGCGTCCGAGGTCACGAGGGACCTCTTGCTTATCGTCGAGTCCATGGAGGCTCTTTGTGGATGGCGCAGTAAACAATAAGGGTGGGGAGCGGGGATAGCTCTATTCTCGCCCGAGGAGGACCTGTACGAGCATGCAATAACGCTTTTATTTCGAGGCGACCAATAACGACGCAAAGTACGGGGCGCTTGTCATTGGGCTCGAGATAGCACTCGAAGAGCAGGTAGAAGAGATAGAATGTTTTGTGACTCCGAGGTGGTCGTCCCGCAAGTCCAGGGGGTGTACGAGGCGCAAACGAGCACCCTACCCCGGTACCAAGCACGAGTGGCACGATTGCGTGGGATGTTCAAGTATTTTCTCATAACAGCCATCCCACACGAGGAGAACGAGCACGCAGATGGCCCTGGCCAAACTTGCATCTAGCGAGAAATTAATCGACGCACGCAAGAAGGGAAGTCTCGACCGATCTGGTATAATACTACCTCGATCAAGTCTATCTCTGAGCAGTTAGAGCTCATTGCCATCGACCAACCCATCATCGAGGACTGGAGGGCTCCTATAGTCAAGTACCTTGCACAAACTGACATCCCAGAGGATCCACGCCTTCAGACAAGGGCCTCGCGGTTCTTTACTTGCCAGGGCAAGCTATACAAGCGAGGGATAATGTCCCGAGAGATGAGATGCTTATCACAAGAGGAGGAAACAACATGCTGGTCGAGCTGCATGCAGGATTGTGTGGAACACACGCGGGATGGTGATCCTGGTGTTCAAGGCATTAGGCCACGGTTATTTCTGGCTATCCATGCGCGAAGACGCCATGGCCATCGCTCGATGATGCAAGGCCTGCCAGGCTCACGCTCCAGCATGGCACCTGTCGGGGTCGAGATGCAAATAATGTCTGGGCCTTGCCCCTTCGCCATGTGGGTCTTAGACTTGTTGGACCAATTTACACCAAAGGCACCAGGGCAACTGGAATTCATCATTTTCTCCATTGATCACTTCACGAAGTGATCGAGGCGATTCCCTTAGCTCGCACGAATGTCCAAGTCGTGCAAAAGTTCTTGTGGAAAAACATCATCTTCCGGTACGGGCTTCCACAAGATATTGTGACTGATAGGGGACCACAGTTCAATACACCAATGCTCGCCGAGTGGTGAAAGGATCTCGGTATCAGGCTGAAGTTTGTCTCGGTTGCTCACCCTCATTGTAATGGGCAAGTTGATGCAGCAAATAAGAGCATTGTCATAGATTTAAAGAAGCGACTAGATGGTGCTCGAGGGCTATGGGACGAGAAGTTGCCTCTAGTGCTATGGGCAATCGGACAACTGTCAAGAAGGCCACATGAGAGACACCCTTCGCACTCGCGTATGGCGTCAAGGCGGTGGTGCCCGTCGAGCATCTATGTTCTGACGGATACAATCATCCAATACGACGAGGGTATGAACGACGAAAAATGGCGCTTGAATTACAACTTCGAGAAGAAGCGCGTGAGCTAGCGACCATACAAGCGGCCAAACACAAGGCCGTTGTAGCTAAGTACTACATAAAAAGGTCAAACCTCGGGGTTTCACAAAGGTGACTTGGTTATGCGAAAGACATAAGAGGTAAGCTAGACCCCAATTTGGAAGGACCATACATCGTCGAGGCTGAAATAGCGCCAGGGGCTTACAAGCTCAAGGATAGTGTTGGGAACCGCATCGCGAACTCGTGGAATGTGATGCGGCTCCGCAAATACTACCCTTAGCACATGCACGCCTCACCAATAAGGTACACATTAACTTACTCACACCTATTTAATATTCCGGCGCCCGGTTAGATATGCATACTCTATCCGCCATATATATTAGGCATGCAATAACACTAATCGTGCATAATAGGCAAGGCAGTAAGTTAAGGCTCGTCGAGGAATTGACAACTAACACAGTACAAGTGAGAGAGCCATACTCACTCGACCACATAAGGTACGAAAGCGAAACAGCATATGTACAGTAACACGTGAATAAATCACAAGCCTAACAAATAATCATATATAATCTCGCAGTACAATGGAAACTTATATACGGCTGCGTCCTTAGGGCACGAGGGTCCTTAGCCAGTCACGGTTTCTTATACAAGGTACAATACCTTAGCATTCTTATTAATTTGAGCATGACTCGATGATGATTAATGCAATTTAACCC
Organism: Phyllobates terribilis; assembly: GCF_046119375.1. Classification (NCBI taxonomy): domain Eukaryota; kingdom Metazoa; phylum Chordata; class Amphibia; order Anura; family Dendrobatidae; genus Phyllobates; species Phyllobates terribilis. The sequence goes on from NW_027368119.1 coordinate 4,352, forward strand.
CTTGCTCGGAAGGGATGACTACGCATAATTGCAATCCGGTTGCGTCCTTGGGGCACGAGGGCCCTAAGCCAGTCACGGTTACTTATACAAGGTACAATTCCTTAACATTCTTATTAATTCCGAGCATGACTCGAAGATCATTAATGCAATTTTACCTTGCTACGCATGGATGAATAGACTCAATTACTATATCCGGCTGCGTCCTTGGGGCACGACGACTCCGAGCCATTCACGGTTACTCATACAAGGTACATAACTTAACCCAGTTATTAATTCCGAGCATGACTCGACGATCATTAACACAATCTTACCCCTTGCTCCGCAGGGATGACTAGACTCAATTACTATATCCGGCTGCGTCCTTGGGGCACAAGGGCCCCGAGCCAGTCATGCTTACTAGTGTAAGGTACATATCTTTACACATTTTTCAAATCTGAGCACGCCTCTAGGCAACACTAAATGCAATTTCCCCTTGTTAACAGGGATGACAATAACTACGATTGCGCCATTAGAACGCAAAGGTCTCGAGCGAGTTATTAGCATCATGAACGGTGCGAGAAGTCTCAATAAGAGCAGGCTCACGAAAGCAATATCAAAGGGTTACAGGGCCAACGCGCATATTTATAGAGAGGACATAGCCGAGAGCATGATTTGCCAACGCATTATATTTTATACAACATACTTGTCATACAAATACATTTTTATTGGCCCACACTTTACCATGTTAGCGTGCGGAAATTTGTTATGTTCTTCTACTATTTCATTGAATGCAATATCAGTCATATTTTCGGTCATTTACCTATTTACCAACGCCCACAACCTCGTGCAATACCTTTCCTCGCATACGACATATGGTCGAAAGGCAGGGGGTGGCAGGCCGGGTTGTGGAAGACAAGTATAATTAAGAGAAAATAAATATTAAGGTGGCAATCCAACATGAGTTTACAAACGATCCATGACAGAAGAAAAAGTTAAGTTACAATTGAGTAAAAATATATATAAACACCCTTGTCACTATTATTGGGGCTGGAGAGTTGTGAGGAGGAGGAGCCGCCGAGGTCTTCGCTGCAGCCTTCATCGCGCGCGCAACCCTCGCAAAGGCCAGCCCACCATGAGAAATCTCTTTCTCATGACCAGCGGCATGAGCACTCGCCAAAGGGATAGTAGTAACATTCCCGCCTTGAGAGTTCTGTCATCATCCATGGCATAAGCTCCGGGGGGTGGAACATACTCAGTCGGGATTAGGGGATAGCCATACAGTTTCGAGTTGTCATCTTCAAATCCGGAAGACCCTGCTCGGCCGCTTAACGCTTGGCCACCTCGCATAAGGCATTCACCTGGTATTGCGCGAGGTAGCGTTGCCGAGATCCCTCGCGATGACCAAAGGCATAATGCTCTATGTCCTCTTGGCGGGATCGCGCAAGCAACCCTTCCTGGTCCCTTAACACCCTTTCAAGCTCGTCTTCCGCCTTCTTCCTCCCTCGGACTTCTTTTTCTTCTCCTCGGCCTCGTTTCTCCTCCCCTCGGCCTCCAGGGCCAGTTCGAGGTCCAACTCTTTGACACGCTTGTCCATCGCCTCTAGAGAAGCTTGCAGACCACCCTCTCATTGTCGGCCTTCCTGGACTCTGTTCAGAGACACTCTCAACTCTTGAACAGTTCTCTCGAGCTCCCCGTAGCTTTGCGTCAGCTCGGTCGAAGCTCGTTGAGATAGGTTGTTGCATTTAGCCAAGACAGCCATTCACAGGTAGATGGCCTGAAGAGAAGAAAACTATTAAGAAAGATTCAAAGGAAAACATAGACCTAAACAAAAAACTCTAGGAGACTTACTCCTGTAACCAGCTGAGACTCGACGATAGTCTCATCTTCGGTCATATTCCTTATGATGGAGGGAGGGGAAGGAATAGGAATGACCCGGCCGAGGACCTGATCAGAGAGATCATGAGTCAAGAGGAACCCTCCAGAGCTTCGGCTTGAGGGGACGTCCGCAACGTTCAGAGGGAGTGGGGCTCGACGGCGTCCTCGTCGAGCTCGACGGATCAGTTACCCTCCTCTCGACATGGCGTTTCTTGCGAGCGTGTGAGGAGTTCTTCGATGTCAGATCCCGCTTCTTTTCAGATGCTCTGAGAGGGGAACGTTGTCCTCGGGGAGAACGTCTATCGGAGGCAGCCGAGCCTCCTTGACATTGGGCTGAGTAAGGACGACATGGACGCTTGTGCGGAGGCACCACATGTCCTTGTCATCTTCAATATTCACAAAGTCAAAAGATACTTCTGCAGTATCAAGAAAACAAGTAAAAAATGCATAAGCATGACAAAACACAAGAGTTAACATTAATATAAGGTATCCCTACTACGAGGATGAGGAATCAAACTAAGTCCTCGTGGAGCCAAGAGGTCGATAGTCACTATATCGTTTCATTTGTTAGGGCTTAGTTTGCAAAATGCGCAAAAGTCTTCCCTGGCCTTCCGGAGCTGCTCAGACGTATACATAGTCTCCCACTCGGCGACCCTGGACACGCGGACGCGGTGATTCACCCTATGTTCCCGGGGAGGTTTAATTAAGATCCATCAACGAGTCCATCCAGTCTCATTTCCGGGCATCTTATATTGAACGGGGTTGTACATACAAGTGCATGTGACGAGTCCCCATGTGTAATAATTAGGCTTGTACAAGGCTCGGAAGAGATGGGACGGAAGGAACATAGCCGATCTCTTGGCATCGAAGCTGAAAGGCAGTCATATGCCTCCAGAAGTTAGGATGAACTTGTGATGGGCTAAGTTGAAGCTCGTCGAGAATGTCTCGAATAAACTGAGCGAGGGGCAACCGGAAGCCCGCGAGCAAGGCATGGCGGCTAATGGGGGAAGTAAGGGTCGTAGTTGTCGAGCATCTTCCCATTCGAGATCGGCAAGGTTAAGACCGTCCCATCAGGGAAGGGGAACTCAACAGCGTTGTCCACTAAATGACGGGCTTTGACAGTTGAAGTCGAGACCCTCATTTGATAACCTTCGACCACATAGGAACGGGAGCGATACGCCCATCTAAAATAAGAACACGCGGGGATTGAGCAGGAACAACAGAGGGTACCGCCATGTCGTCGAGCACTATGGGCTTGGGCGACGGTGGAAAGGTATCATAAATACGAGTTGTAGCTTGGGAGGCGGTACCTCGGGTACTTGACCTAGCCTCGTCTAGCAGTTGGACCTCCCAGTCCTCGTCCCCAGATAAGGGTGGATAAGAGACCGTTGACGACGAGTTCTCCTCGAGGGGGTCAGACTCTCGAAAACTCACCTCCGAGTCTCGGACTGAGGAGGTGCTTTGAGCTGCGGCAAGATAGAAAAAAATTAGTCCTCGAGGTCTAAGTTACCCCGCGAAAAGAAATGTAACATATTTCAAAACTAACTCTCGTCGAGTAGTAAAAGACAAGAGGGTGGAACCTTCGCGAGGTACCCCGAGAACTGGGAAAGAAACAAAAACAAAAATACATGGCAGGAAAACAGAAGGGCAAAAGCGTGAAATCCTATTTGCGGAGTCGGAAAGTCGCATTTATGGCGATAAGACAAAAGGGGAGGGGAAGCTCTGAGAAGAGCGGCGCGTTTTTCCAAAAAACGTTTCAAAACCCCCCGCCGCCATAAAACCAGGCACCCCAAAAGCTTCGAAAAACAGGCATTAATGGCGGAGAATATATATCCTCCGCCAAGAAGGGGTTTAAATGAGGCATGTTTGCCCGACCACCGGTTTAATCCACCGGAATAGAAAAGAAACCGATCATTTCTTGATTAGACAATTTTGCATGAGACCAACACGAATACAGATGAGATAGCACGTAGGAGAAGATCAAAACAAGAAAAGCAACAAGAACAAATCAAGAACTAACGTAAGAACTCGAAAAGAAGAAAAGGTGGAGAGGACTAACCGGTGCGATAAGCCATGAGTAGAGAAGAAGAAATAAGCGCCAGTGAAGAAGAGTAAGCAGAGGAAGCACCATGGACGTCGGAGGAAGAGGATCGGAGTATTGCCGAAAAGTTGAAGGAGAAAAGAGAGCGTGGAAGATGAAAACTATGAGAGACGGTAAAAACTAAGTGAAAATGCTAAGGTCCCCTTTTTATAGTAGGAGGGAGACGAAGCGTCGGCAACCCCTGACACGACACGTGGCAAAGATGAGATGAAAGCCCGCCCAAAAGCAGTTGTCTTAAATAATTAAAAAAAATATGGCGCGAGAAGGAAAACGTTACCAGAAGGAACGAGCGGAGGCACAAAGATTGCAACTCGCCATAGGTAGACGAGGAGCAGCAATCCAGCGCATCGTCGAGCACCTAGTCGACTATCTAAGGAAGCCGATTCCAGGTAAGTAATACTAAACTACTCGTCGAGCTGAAATCTATCAAAGCTCAGCGCAGGCTTGCGAGACCTCACCTCGACCAACGAAGGCACACGATCTTCGAGCAAGAGGTACTCGAGGAACCTGTGGGGCTGTGGGTCCCGCGGCCTGATTCTGTGCCTGATAGATTTATGGCCCAAATAAGAGAATAGGGAAAAAGGCCCATTAAAGAGCGGTCCATATAGCTTTTCTTATATATACTATGATGTGGGACACGGAGAAGGGATCACTTTTTCCATCCGTACTTAAACTCTGCCGAAATTCAGAGCCGAAAGTACTCCGTTGTCCTATTGTTCTCGAGCACTTCCCATAACACATTCCCTTCTATTGAGTTGCTACTGACTTGAGTATCGGAGAGACAAATCCAGAGGAAGCCCCCTCCCCCCCCCCCCCCCCTTTCCCTGGATTTGGTCGTGCAGGTATATCCATGAGGACTGACCGAGGACTGTTCGACGAGCACTTCGAACTCTGGGAGCTTAAACCGCCTTTATCCTCAGCTAAAAAAGACAGGAGTGAATTTGAGCCTCTCGTCGAGATGTGTTGACTCTACGATGATCTTGGGCTTCAACAGGGTAAAATATATATATCCGACCATGGTGACAATAATATTACAACAAAGCTCCTCCGTTGGCTCCGGTAATTCTTCCACTACAGCCTGCCTAGGTCTTCTGATCTCTCTCTAACCTCCCAACTCCCTGATCTTTCTCTAACCTCCCAACTCCTTAATCCAGTTTTCTAATCAATCGTTAAAAGTATTTATATAGATATGATAGAACTTGAAACCCACGCACAATATTGTTTTTTTCAAGTGAATCTATCCATCGTACCAAATCCATAATATATATATATCGTTCCAATATCTTGAAATATATCTTAGATATAAAATTAATTCATCAATAAATAAAAAATTACAATTACTATTCTTAATTTTTGTAATAATATGTGAAAATCATAAAATATACATAAGATCTATGATAAAGTATTAGAGATGTACAAAACATACTGCAATCGTACCAGACCTGAAAATTATTATTTGGTACGAAAGATTACGATTTCATTGTACTGGTTGAATCTTGCAAAGAATTTGGACTTAACTACGTGACTGTTGAAAATATGTTATATATGACATTATTGTTCTTTTCTTGCAGAATCTAACTTCTTTGAAACTCATTAGATCCATTCAAATCCATATTAGCATATTCTAATTGAAGTTTCTCTTCGTAAGAATAACAACCTTATTCAGTATTATGTATAGCATTTTTGGTTTACATACACTATTTAAGACAATCATGTAAACAGGTTAACAATTAGGTTTTGCTGAAATTAAATTTTAAAATGTGAAATTTTTTGCAATTGGACTTTGCTATTTGTTACCTAAATAATAAATATAAAGTATTGAATAACTAAAATAAAATATGAATTTGTGAAACTACTAAAAAGAATATTTTTTTTATTTGTTTATGAAATTATCACCGCGTCACTTTTTCATCACTAGGTTAATTAATTTGTACTCTATATTCATAATTTACTACTCTATGTTCAAATTTTGGATAGGGTGATGACTTTCAAACGATTAGGTTCGACTACAAAGTTTTTGCATATTAAGACCTAATCAATAAAAACTTCAACATAATTTTAAATTTAAATAATTCAAGTCCCAATAACCATTTGATATAACATAAAATAATAAAATCTATCTATATAATACTAAAGGAATATGAAAACAACATATGTATTAGTCTCTTATTAATTTAGACAAATGATATATTCTCATTTATTCTGAATAGTTTTTTACACGTGTTAAATTTTAAGAGCATTGGACTATAACTACATGTCGTCCAATTTGACAGACATGTGGGAGAAATTTCAAACTTTTCCTTTACTATTAAATGACTAGCATATTATGACTTAATAAAAAGAAACAATTTAATATAGAGAATCTAGTATCATTAAATATCCAATATTCTATTTGATTATAAAGATATTCTATAAAGACAAATAAAAAACTAAAATAGATGATACACATAATAACTATTACAAGAAAAGTATATATAAAGATGAGGGCTTATCAGGTTGTGGACTATATAGTCCGTGCGGACTATGCGTACCTTGCGAGTGCACCGGAAGTGCTCCGAGAAGTGCACCAATAGTCCACTCACAAGTGCACCAGTAGTTCACTGAGGAGTGCATTGGTAATGCACCCAAAAGTGCACCAGTAGTCCATTGAGTAGTGCACTTGGAACTGAACACACAAGTGTACCAGTAATGCATTGAGTGCACTCACAAGTGCACAAGTAGTGCACTCACAACTACACAAGTAGTGAACTTGGTGATGAGTCCGCACCGGAAACTTCTTTATATGAAAACAATCATTATTTATTATCTATGAAAAAAATATTCACTCATATTGTGATATTCTCTCAATTGTAATAAGTGCTGGAATTAATATCTATTAATATCCTAGACACAACATACTATAAATTATATTTGTAGGAGAAAAATACACTTATTCATTATACATTCATTCATGATCCATATACGTATTACTCCGGGTTATCTATGTTTAATAACTAAACCTCAGCTTTGAAGCACCACCTGGTAGTCATTTATTGAGGCCACATCAACAAAGTATTGGAAAAAATATTGTTTAAAATTTATTCGAAAGTATATATTCTTTTAATTGACTGAACGAATATAGAACCTAAAATCTTTATATATTAAATTTGGTTAATTAAAAACAAATAACAATTAGAGATTATATTCGCTACAACTTTGGTTCTATTAAAATAATTTAGTATATATATTTTAGATTTAGACTTAATCATACTATAATTCAAATTATCTTGATTAGAAATGATGAAATCATCGTATTTCAAACAACTCTAATAAAAAAATGATAATTTTCAAGATCTAATTAAAACCCAAGGATTTACAAAACCATCTAAAATGTACGAGTAAAATTGACCTTATGAACATTAGCAAAAACTATTCATATCTTAAACAATTTCATTAATTAATATTAGATTTCATTATTTTTCATGACAAATATCATCATAATTTATTTTTTACTTTTTTAATAATTTGATTTGTGATTTGATTATTCCTTATTAATATTCCTAATTTATTTTCTATTTTGTTAATAATTTGATTTGTGATTTGATTCTTCCTTAGTACTCTAAATATTTTTTTAAAATTGATCCTCATATAAATGTAACACATTTTACTAATTATAAAAGAAGCTTAGTAGATCTGGAATCTGATACTTCCCCTTTTAAATCTTCGTCATCCAAGACTTGTTCTTCGCATACCATCAATTCTCATCCTTCTTCGTTCCCCACCCAATCTGAGATTTATCCGACGCCTCCTCCAATTTGAAAAATCGATATTTCAACCTAATTGAAAGAAACTTTTCTCTTTCTTCCTAGAGTGCTCCAACTCTGGTAAACAACTAGATCTCAACTTCGATTCCATTGTCTTTTGTAAAGAAAGTGCTTCCAAGCGTGCACTTATGAGGATACTGCTCCAACGCTGGGCCTCCATCGAGAACCTTCACTTGGATAGCGGCTACGCGATTTTGGTGTCCACAATGATTAATTATGGAAGCCTAGGTAATAGGGATTGGAGCCATAACAACTTAATCAACCGCAAGACATTAGGACAATATTTGTTCTATGATTTGGGATCATCCTTATGTCTACACGTGCAATTGGTGCATATTTCTGTTTGGATATATTCGAGTTGGAATTGAGTGTGGAGGGTGTAGTTGTGAGGATTTAGCTAAGAATTAGGGATTGTTTTAATATGTACTCTGCTTGTAGTATTTTGACATTCTTTTATGAAAGTTATCCGGTGTTTTTTTTTTTGTTTATTTGTTCTATTTTGGTATATTTACGTGATGGTTAGGGGTAATACGTTTGATGCCTTTCAGATGCATATTATGCAAACAAAATCCATGTTAGGGTATAGGAGGTTTCACTTTTCTCTACATGAGAATGAGAAATATGTACATCGTAATAGTTAACAAACTAATTATTAATTCATTTTATTGAAAAATCAGTAAATACCTACCATAATACGAGGTGGGTTCTGGGGTGAAGTGCCCTTATGGTGTGAAATATGAAGAATGTTGAGCCATTAGATTAGAAAATGAAGGGCCGAGATTAAAAGATGGTTTTTTTTAATGAATCCACGCGGTGGCATTTTTGTATTTAATGGTGAACTTTCTTTTTAAAGATTTATGAGGGATTTTTTTATCCCCTTAGAACTGAACGATTGCGTGTTATATGTGAACATTAGCGTGTTATATCTGTACCCGAGAAACTTCGCACTTCAGATCATAAGGGCACTTCACACCGGATCCTTATTCATGATATCAAATCAAACACAAAGTACACAAGGTCCTTCAATTTTGAGGATTTCAAAACTACTTGGTCACCACTCTTTAATGCTATATTACTATATCTTTTACAAGTTATTGTGAAAATTTGAATATATCTCACTCATTAAGTAATTATTTTAATCAAATTAATTTTGTTACCACATGGTAGTTATAATTTGTTCTTTTCTCTTTAATAAAATTTCTCCCATATGTCACCGTGATTTTCTTTTTAATTTTTATTAGTTAATTAGGAAAAAACTAACAAATTAATGTTCCTCATGGATACAATGTGATTTGATTCTTCATCAGCGCTGTAGATGTATATTTCAATCTATCAATATGTACACAATGTATTTTAATCACTGAAAAAACTTCAACAATACTAACTTTCTTCACCATTTCAAAACAATCTTCTTATATGAGTTTGTCAATACAATCCTCTTTTTGCATCTTCTTATTTCTTTTTTATAGAGAACTTTAGTGATGACTAGTTGATCACCTCTGCAATGCAAGAGGCTTGATTAATCAATTGATGAAAAGAATATTAGATACAATTTGTATCAAATTATGTTAAAAGTATTATTTTGAACCATATTTTTGTATTAACAGCCATTCATTAAAATTTAAAAAATTAGTTGAATGACATGAACCGGAATTTATAAGTTATGTAATAATAAATATTAATTTATAGTTAGATATATGTATCAAATTTGTTCTTTAATTGATGGGAAAAAATGATATATGTGGATCATAAAGTTAGATCTTAAATTAAAATATCAATATATCTTACAAAATAAAGATTAAAAATAATAAATAAACATCAAAGATATTTACCCCTCAATCATAAAAATATGTGATCTTAAAAACAATGAAATAAGTATAAAATCTATCTTAAAAATAGAAACAAAAAATAATTAAGTAATTATAAAATATGTAAAAATACATCATTATTCAGTTTAATATAACATAAAAATAATTTATGAAATACATATCGCATTTGTTTTCTTTATACAGAAATATATTAATATAATTACTTTATTTAGTAAAAAAAACTGTACAAAATACATCACAACAATGTATTCAATCTAAATAACATAAAAATAAATTATAAGATACATATTGCATTGTTTTATCTTTAGTAAAATATTTTTATGCGATATAATATTAATTTGGGGAACAAAAAATCTAAGTTTAGAAAAGAGATTGATTAATAATTTAATTATTAAGTAATTTTTAGAAGAATAATCTAAATATCATGATTAATTGGATTAAATTATAAATACCTTATTAAGTTGTTCTTACAAATATGGGAGTTAATGAAAAAAATAATAATTTTAAAAAATGGAATAATAGAATCAATAGGAAGAGTAGACTTAATAGTAGATCCAATTAGAAAATTACATCTAAGAAAATGTTAGCTAGATTGAAGAAGAGAGCTTCAAATTAAGTAGTTCTAATATACAAATGATATAAATCATTGCATGTTTGATTCTTAGAGAAGAAATATAATTCATAATATTTATTATATGTTAAAATATATATCTATATATGTTTAAAATATAGTTATATATTTGTAAAATAAAAAATTGCCTAATTTGTAAAGGATTTTTAAACATTTTAATAATTATTTTTTCAGAAGAATTATTTATATTTAATAAATTAAATAGATTTTGTTTTAGTTAATTAATACTTTAAATGGGATTACATAAAGTTGGTTGGGGGTCTAGCCACCAGCTGCGCCGCTACACCCTTATTCACAATAAAACGCAATCTATTGAAAATAAAAGAGTGCACATTGGGACTAAGGGTGTTGCTTTGAGCAACACGAGTGACCCTAGTGAGAAAATCAATAGCATCACTTCCTAATTCACCAAAGGTAGAAAAGGCAAAGGCAATGAACCGATATCCATTCTCCACGCACTTAACCAATCGAGCCTCCTTCTTCTCCGTAATTGTGTTGGGGTTGGAAGGTTGTATTTCTCCCTCCGGACATGTCCTCCTCGTTTGCTTGGTTCTGCTCATCGCACCTTTGATCTAGGTTTGAGGAAGGCGCTTCAGGATATCATTGTAGTAGGTGCCGAAGGTTTTGGTGATTGGTAATGGAGATGTCCTACTTTGCCTTTTAGGTTCGGTGGGTTTGGGGTCTATACTGCTCATGATTCGTCCCATTATGCATTTGTCGCCTCACGTCTTCAGTCTTTTGACCTCCAGAACCGCTTACTTCGCCTCAGTGGTGTTAGTGCTCCTGGGCCAGCGTATGAGCTAGCCTTGAGCAGCTTTAGGGATGTGTGTGATTTTGATCCCCTTGTTCTTTGCCGTGATGTAGCAGCCCCCCCTCTTATGAAACAGTTGGCTACAGTGTACTTCGATATGGTAGAGAAGAAGTTGGTGTCTTGCTTCAACCCTAATGCACGTGAGAAAGTTGTCCTCATTAGCAATTGGTCAACCCATTCCTTAGACTTTCTACACACTATTCCCATCGCCGGTCTTGGCCTTACGATGCACCCACGACAATTCAGTTGTGTTCTTCAGTATCGCCTTGCGATCCCTATTTTCCCGGATGGTTTTACATGTCCTAGACGCTCCTCTTGTGTCTTTGGATCGGTTTGGTGACCATGCGGTACATTGTGGCAATGATGTTGGGATCAAGTTTCGGCACAACTTGGTCCGAGATGTTTTGGGGGATATTTTCTCTGAGGCTGGTGTCTTCGTGCAGAAAGAAGTGCCTATGGGGTTCTTATCGGAGGAGGGAAGGGATCTTCGTCCTGCTGATTTACTGGTCCATTGTTGGGACAATGGAAAAGACGTCTGTTTGGATGTTACTGGCGTTTCCCCTTTCACCGGTGTAGGGGTTCCCGCTTTTGTGCGTGGGGCTGCTGTCGCTTCGGCTGTCGCTAGGAAAAAGAAGAAGTATGAGGTTAAATAGATTAAAATAAAATTATTCTTCTAATTTGTTCCTATAGATGTGGTAGTTTATTTAAAAAATTAAATAAGAGATGTAAGAGTAGCTAAAATCTAATCTAATCTTAATCTTAATATACTATAAAATTGGCATTGTATGACATCGTTAATACCCTCCTTATTGTTACATGTTTAGCAACACTAGAATTCCTATTACTCGGTCCAATTTGTTTGGCCCAATTTGGTTAGCCCAGTAGCCCAATCCCTCCTCCTTAGCCTATAAATAGAGACATTCTCCATTGTAAATTTACACACAAAAAACAAGTGTAAGAATATCTTTCTAAGATTATTGATCTCTCTTCCTCTCTCTTAATACTTAAACTTATTTTAAGTGGTCTCTTTATCAAGATTAAGTCACCACGTCAAGAATCATCAAGGTATAAAACTCGATTTGAGAAGTATGCTCTGTAGTTGCCCACGTACGGGATCCTCTACATCAGAAACTCGATTTTGTTCTTAGATTTAAATCGGTTTGAGAAGTATGTTCTGTAGTTGCCTACATATGAGATCCTCTACATCAGAAACTCGATTTTCTTCTTAGATCTAAAACTATTTTACCAAAAATATTATCTTAATCAATGTTTTAAGTTTCAATTATTTTTTTAACCCCATCAATATTCCCACAAATGAAACTCGATTTTCTTTGTAATTCATGATATTAGATACCGTAATATATTTATCTAATATCTAAGATCAGAAACTCGATTTTCTTCTTAGATGTAAAACGATTTTACCAAAAATATTTTTTTCATCAATGTTTTAAGTTTCAATTAATATTTTTAACCCCATCAATATTCCCACAAATGAAAAGTTGGAAGGAAGTCAAAGCTATTTAGGTTATATTTGAAACTCCAAATACTCCTTTCATCTTCACAATTAACGTACCATTTATTTAACTAAACATTATTCCCTTCATCCGTTACAAAATCCGTTTACATTCTTTTGACAATTAAGTGCGTGGACACTATAAAACATACGTTCTTAGATCTAAATCGATTTGAGAAGTATGATCTGTAGTTGCCCACATACGGGATCCTCTACATCAGAAACTCGATTTTCTTCTTAGATCTAATACGATTTTACCAACAATATTTATTCCTTTACTCACCCACCAAAATTACATTTAGAAATAAAAATAAAATCCCTCTTCATCAATGTTTTAAGTTTCAATTCATTTTTTTAACCCCACCATAACTCCTAAAAAAAACACATTAAAAATCCCAAAAATTATTCTACTACAATAAATAAATGAACAATTAAAAAACTTTAACGTTCTACAACAAATTCAAAGTTACAAGTCAAGCGAGTTAAATACATATAACGCATGAAGTAAAAACCAGTCAAACGCTAATTAGTATGACGGTTTAAAAAAAGTCAAACGATAATTATTATGACGGTTTCAAAACCAGACAACACAACCAGTTAATGCTGGTTAAAAATTATATTATACAAATTCAAAGTTACAATTAATGATAGCTAAAAAAACCAGTCAAACGCTAATTAGTATGACGGTTTAAAAACAAGTCAAACGATAATTATTATGACGGTTTTAAAACCAGTCAACACAACCAATTAATGATAGCTAATAAACCGGATTTGAGAACCAATATATATAGAAAGGAAAGAAAAGACAAAATAAACATAACAACAAAAAACTTAAATACACCGTCCTATATAGAAATGCTATTAATATCAATTTTATTTGAGAAATATCTATTTCAGAATAAAAAACAATAATATATAATATCAATGTTATTTAGATCAATTGATCATATAAATAAAAATGTATATATTAATACGATACAAAAGTGAATTTTAATCACATAAAAATTCATATTATAGCCCGTGCAAAGCACGGGCAACAACCTCTAGTATATTATAAAGTTAGCATTGGGAAAAAATCAACAATGTGTAGTTGATTCATATTTATTACACATAGACAATTTCTTAATGCGTTTCATTGTATCTAGACCATTCCAATCCATAGTCAACCTTAAATGTCCTACACAATAAATCACAATTAAAATATAAAGAAAATTGATTGAAAAAAAACATTGAAGAAATCGAACCATTGAGATCCTTGGTCAACTTAAATGGCATATGCCCTAATTAATCATTAAAGATCTCAACAATGGATTTTGGGAAATCACCATTAAAAATATCAACTATGGGGTTTAAGAAACTATTCAACTTCCACAATACTAAACCACAGATGTGTATATATATCCCTCCAAATAAACCAATCAAGATCATACTCACCTCAATTCCTTCTTCTACAACGCAGCAACAAAGAACAAGTCTGAAACAATGAACCGCGTTGGAGCTCCACAACCATCAATGGACAAGGCATTGACTCAATTGCTCTACATTGGTCATCCTCATGCTGCACTAGGGAATACGGTACACCAAAATACAAATCCCTTTGCCTTTTTTCTAGGATCTTCCATTTTTTCATTTTGTTTGTTTGTTTCATTTATTTTATTGTGTAGTTTTTTTCTATGTTTTTTCTTACGTTATAACATAATATTGTAGATTCAAATAAACGGATTCCTAAGTTTTATTCGAGGAAAAATATTAGATTGAGTAGACAAATATATAACATTATCTAATAATGATCTACAAAGACATAAAAATAAAAAGACGACCGAAATAAGTGACTTTTGTTTCAAATCAAATTACACAACAAGATTAACTACACCACTAACAATATGAAAAAATTAATATGTTGATTGAGTAATGTAAACACAATTATACATATAAAAAGTAAATGATTATCATTTTATTCGCCTAAATTAGATAGGTTACTTTAATGTTCGTAAGTTTTATTCAAGGAAAACAATGAGAATTAGTAGACAAATATATTATGGTATCTAATATGTTCAAGTACAACGACATAAAAATTTATAAAATACCAAAATAAGTGACCTTTGTCTCAAATCAATTTACACAACAAGAATAATTACACCACTAAGAATATAAAAAAGGGACAATTATTAGTGTCAGGTCACTAATATAAACACTCTTATATATAGAAAAGGTAAATGATTATCATTTTCATGATCTAAATTTCATAAGGTTGGTGGATTATTCGAAATATAGATCAAATAAAACTAGATTAAAAATATTAAGAGAGTATTTTAAATTGCATTTTTATTCTATATATAAAACGTTTTAACTAGGTGAATTATATAGGGATGTTGAAAAATTCAAAATGTAACTACAATAAAACCAGCATAATAATATTCATATAATATTTTAATGTATTATTATTCTTTATAGAAAAAACATAAAACCACTCCTGTAAGAAAAAGAAAATGTACGAAAAAACATTTAAAAAAACTACACAATAAAATAAAGAAACAAAACAAAAAGAGGTTTTTGCAATAAACCACCCGTTATATAGAGGTTTTTGCAGTAAACCATCCCTTATAGTTGACTTTTCAAGAAACCACCCAAACATTATATTTTTATTACCAATTACCACCCATGTCCTTATTCCATTAATTTAGACGTTAAATTGTGTTCTTTTACCATTTTGCCCCTCGAAATTTTCAAATTTTAAATGAATTACCAGGTTTGTTACCGGTTCACTCGATCCAAACGTTGATCAGATTTCCACTCTTCAAATTCACCTCAATCACCCCCAAATCGGCCGATTGAGTCGACATCATCGCGTTCAAATCCAACCCCACATGGTCGAGACAAATTGATTTGTAAGGACAAATTTGTAGGTTCCTCGTCTTGTTGATCCATTCCCTAATTTTATCAAACCAGATGGAAATGGAAAATGAAACAAAAAAAATGAACGACGCCTCGAATTGACAAAATTTCAGTAAGAATCTTAATATGATTCGTTGAGATTCGAAGGTTTGGGGATGAAAAAAAGAGCTTAGTTTGGAGGCAATTGAGAGGGAAGAGAGAAGAGGAGATATTTTAGGGGTTGCTGGGTGGTTCAATGGTTGGTGGTTAATGGAGTCACCTCCAAAAGAAGGAGGAAATTGGGAAGTAGAAGAAGATTGAGAATGAATTTCTACTACAAAGGAAATTACAGGTGTTTGATTCGTGTTAATTGTTTGTTTCTATGTTTCCTTTATTGATTTCAATATGGCATGGAATCCCTAAAAAATGACACTCCAAATGAGAATTGAATCTCACAAGTTCTTGATAAAAGAGGGGTTTCTTGTTAAATACTAAAGACGTGGATGCTATACCTTAAGATCAAATAGGTTATGTGCATGTGGTTAGATATTTAAATAGCCATCTAAAGTCTAATGTTGATTATTAAGATGTGGTTGATGTTACTATGCATTACTGATTTCTATGTGATCATGGTTTATGTGAAATTGAGTGTTCTAAAGGTGATTGTTTTGATTTGTTTCCATCTTTCTGTTATACCTAGTTTAGGTGCAGTAGCTTTATTCATTCTTCCCTCCAGGAGTTCTACTCAAAATTGAGCTTATTTTTAGCTGATTGGTTGCTTTGCTGAAATGATGGTACCAACTTGTGCATGTTGGCAATGGGTATGAAGCAGATACAAAATTTGGTCAAAGCTTGTACAACTATGAAGAGATGTACCCCGGTGAGGATGGGGAACTTACATGGTTCAATGTCGGGGTAATAGTTGGTGTTGGAATAGGTCTTGGAATGTTCCTTGGTGTTGGAATTGTGGTCAGTCTTATGATGCGTTCTTATCAAGAAACAACAAGGAACTTCAGACGAAGATTTCTCTGATCATGACTTCCAAAATGCTATACCAAATTAGATAGTGATAACAAGCTGATGTGGCACAAGGACAATATTAGATCATGAAAAAGTTGGATGTATCAAATATAGATATGTGCTTCACCACATAAAATGTCAATATTGATGGAGAGGCTCCCTCTGCTTATGAATCTGCAATTGTAAATGTGACGCAAGGAAGAGATGTTTATGTTGTAGATGTCCGATGATTTTGATGGCTAGGTAAGTGAGGAGAAATCTGTATATGTTGGGTTTGAGTTTGAGTTTGTATAGGAAGGTATGTCAATAAGTTGTTGCAGTACTGGCCATGCGGTCTGTGTATAAATAATCGTTTACTACTACTGTTTTATTTCATGTAAGTTTGTATCTTTTCCTCATCATCCTCGATCAAAGTAGAACATTTCAGTATTAGATCCAATTCCTTTTCTTTCACCGAACCACCATTTTATACAATTCATTCTATGGTAGGTGAAACCATTCATTTTCCCATAACACACAAAAATAACATGTGCACGGGCTCTTCAACCCAATTCCTTTGCAACATGCCTTGGAGTTTTTGTTAATGGCATGGTACTACAACTACATACAAGTTTAGCAAAAAAGTGGATGTGCATAACTAAGAGGGCAAAACCATGACTCATACAACAAATGAAAATTATGGTAGGAGTCTCAACCTGTGGATGAGACACTAGCAGTGAAATTTTGCACATGATGATATGAGAAGAGCCATAAAACATTGACAACTTGGTTCTGAATGTTGTCAAGTTACTAGTAAAATGAATTTAATACTATGTTTTTGACAGCTGAAAACAATAAGCTTCATCTAAGTAGCCATAACATAAGATATAATCAGAGATTCTAAAAAATTTGTTCCGTATTATAGCACAATAGTTAACTCATCCTCGTTTAGAGAAATCCGATACAAATTGAAGGAATCTACTACATTAACATGGAGCGGAAGAACTTCACAAGGCCAATTGACGCAAATAGTCAGGAGAAGATCCACCTGGAGTTCTATAAGTTTAGTTCCTATAGCAATTTTGATACTTGATATATCCCTAGTTGGAAATTTACAGTTCTTTTAAAGTTCATTTTACCTCGTATTAATCATATGAAGCACTAAATGTAAGCTCAGTTGATAGCAAAGAGCTTGTAAAGAACGAAAAAATGTATGGCTAAAACAAATTCGATCTAGCTCTCCACACACGAAACATAAATTGCGGACTGGAACGAATCTAGTTAAAAACAAAGAAGTAGCGGCAAACAAACTTCGAGAGGCAAGATTAAATTGGTTCGCATATGCACGAAAATGGAAGATTAATATGGCATTGCAGGGAAATGGAAACAGATCTATCAGAAATGAAATGGCAAGCTGAGCGTTAAATTGGTTCGCATATTCTCGAAGCTCACGTCGACTCGGTGATCCAGTCAACAAGGAGACCGAAAGAGAAGGGAAGAGAAATGGTGGTGTTGCAGTGAGCTTGAGAGAAGGAAAGAGAAGGAAGCGGAGGGAAGGGAGAAAGAAGAAATTGATGGAGAGCAAACCTAGCAGTTCTAAAAGTAATTTTTTGGATTTTGTAGGGGTAAAATGGTAAAAGAACATAATTTAACGTCTAACTTAGCGGAATAAGGACATGGTTGGGGTTTAGTAATTAAAACATAAGTTTGGATGGTTTCTTGAAAAGTCAACTATAATGGGTGGTTTACTGCAAAACCCGTTATATAACGGGTGGTTTACTGTAAAAATCTCAAACAAAAAATACAATAAAAATAAACAATGGCCCGAAAGTCCTAGTTTAGGAAAAAGTTTGAAAAGAGATATCTTTAATATTCATAATAATATATATAATTCATAGCTTTAATGATATGGCTAGTAAAAATTAATATTTTTAATGATATGGAAGATAAATTGGCTTTAAAATATTGAATCTTAATTGAATTAATGTGGGAGCGATATGTCAGCTACTTTAATTTCATCTGTTTTAATCTCAGCTATTTTAATGTAATAATTAACTAGATTAAATTTTACATACCTTATCAAGATGTTCTTACAAATATGAGATTTAATTAAAAAATTAATAATGAAAAAAATAGAACCAATAGAAAGAGTAGAATTAATAGTAGACCCAATTAGAAAATTTACACCTAAGAGAATGTTACCTAGAATGAAGGAGAAAGTTTCAAATGAAGTAGTTCTAATATATAAATGATAGAAATTATTGCATGTCTGAATCTTAGAGAAGAAATATAATTCATAACATTTATTCTATATTAAAATATATGTCTATGTATGTTTAAAATATAGTTATATATTTGGCAAATAAAAAATGATCTAAATTTGCAAAAGGATTTTTAAATATTTTAATAATTAATTTATTTTTAGAAAAATCATTTATATTTAATAAATTAAATAGATTAAAATAAAATTATCCTACCAATTTGTTCCTCTAAATGTGGTAGTTTATTTAAAAAATTAAATAAGAGAAGGAGGAATAGCTAAAATTAAGAAGAAAGTTTGAAAAGAGATAACATTAATATTCATAATAATATATATCAATTAAAAGCTTTAATGATGTGGCTAGTGAGAATTAATTGTTCCAATATATGAAAGATGAAGTGACTTTCTCAAAATGTTGAATTTTAAGTGAAATGAATGTGGGAGCGACATGTCATTTGTTCTAATCTCAGGCCGAGCCATAAGCAGGAGGACTCTCCTTAAGTATAGATATATATGGTCTGTTCGGATAATTATGTTGTTGATGTTGTTGTTGTTGTTGCTGATGCTGATGCTGGTATTTATTATAGATGTTGATGCTGTTACTTTTATTTGTACTTTTTTTTCTGTTTACACGTTCGGTATGTTAGTGCTGGAGAAAATGAAAAACATAAGAAAATATTAGAAATACCCTCAAACTAGTTCTGAAATACGAAAATACCCTTAATAAAATTAGTAACCCTAACATCTACAGGTTATGCGAGCATTCCTGTGAATTGCACTAATCCTCACCATTGTTGTTGCTAATGCACGCCGTTCCTGCGAATCTCCAGTCGCCTCCTCCCAGGGAATCTCCGGTCGCCTCACCTCCGGTCGTACTTCACTGCATATCTCAGGTCTCCTCACCTCCGGTCATACTTCACTGCGTATCTCCGTTCGGCCTGCTTTGAAGTCGCTATTAACTAACACCAAGTTCCAAATTCGCCTTCTCCAGGTATCCAACAGCTACTCCTCTTTTCAACAACAATGTTGAATACTTGTGTAGTTGATAAACTCCTGAGTACTTGTATAATTCTTGTGTATTTGTATAATTATTGTGTAGTTGATAAACTCTTGAGTAGTTGTGTAGTTGATAAACTCCTGAGTACTTGTCTATATTTGCTCCGCTTTTGGTCCTACAATGCTGAAGTTTGTGCTAACGATCGTACTTCTACCCTTTCCTTTTCTTCTTTTTCATTAAGTGTATTCTCCGATTTTGACCGGTGATTGGTGTGCACTTCACGCTGTGATCTTCACACATGATGTTCAGTAAATCATGCTGCTTTATTTGGTCACATTCTGCAAGCTTTTTTTCATACTTTGAACCTAGAGCATCTAGCTCCCTAATTTGTAGGAATACTTGTTGTTTTCATATTCAATCCTACTTGTTGCTTGTTCCACTAAATATTTGTATGTAGATTGCTTAATTCTAATTTATTTTTGAATTCGTCTCTAATTGGCAAGTAATTTTAACTATTGATTGTGTGGAATGATTGTTAGATGCTAGTTTTTTCTACTTTAAGCCGACTTTGAGACCGTTTTTCATGGATTATTAGTGTTATTATGTAGATATATGTGAAATATGAAGTTTGTGGCTGATTTTTGAAATTCAATTCATCAATTGAAGTGTCGTTGAATATGAGCTAGTGTTATTATCTACAGTAAACTGTGCAGGATTTTTAGTGTTATTATGTTGTTGAATATGTAGTTGAATAGGAGCTTAACTGGTTGATTGTGAAATATGTGTAGTTTGTGGCTTGTCTTTCAAATTCAATTTATCACTTGAAGTGTTGTTGAATATGAGTTAATGTACTCTCATAATGGATGAAGGGGATTTTGATACACAAAATGGAAAGGGAATGGGAAAGGGAAAGGGATGTGCAAAGGCGATTGGAAAGAGTAAGGGAATTGCTACTGAACAGGGTGCTGAGAAGGAGAAGACGTATTGATGAGGCCGAAAGTGGTCATTGTGCCTATCAAAGATACCCAACTTAGCAATTCCACTAGTAAAGCGGTAAGAAGGGGTCGAATCCCAAGGGAGCCAGAAAGTTAGCTTATTTCTATTGGTGCAACCGAATAGTAACAATGGGGGTTTTTTGATTGTGATTATAGTAACTAAGCAAACGTAAAAGTAAAAGCAAAGAATGTTGGGTTGTAACCTAATATGATTATAGAGCTCACTCTATCTAGCATCAGCACATTGTTTAATCGAAATGTTGATAATCGAATTCTATAAATTAATATTTTGAATTGGTTAATTTGGTTGTCCTACTCTTTGTTCGTAAATATCAACTAGTCCAAATAGTCCTAGAAACCCTTATTGTAAGCAATAACCAAGGAAATCCAAAGGTTCAAAAGCGCAACAACATAAAGATCAAAGATAAGTAGGCCTATGCAATACCATTGGCAAATAGCCGATACTCGACACAGGTTTATAATCTCTACAAAATAAGCAATTGCAAATAGTTTATGCAAATTCTGATTGCTACCTAAAAGACAAGACTTTTCAAATCCAATTATCAAGCCAAGCAATATGATGGATATTTAATCAACCTAGTTTCCAACCTAGATAAAATCAAGATCAATCAATTGACAATAAAGCACAAGAGATCATAACAGAATCCTGAAATTAACTTTAGAATAAAAACATAAGAATTCTCACAAACAAATCCTAAAATGAGTGAACTATAGAGAACTTAGCTAGACATATCCATAGAAAGCATTGAATAATATGGAAGAATAATCGAGAAATAAACCAGGAAAGATGATAAAGGTGGTAGCTTTCTTGGAGGCTACTGCTGAATTCTCTAAATGAATTTATGATGGAATAAGTGATTGTGTCCTTAGTCTAACCTAATTTCTAAAGGCTTATATAGTATCTAATAAAATTGAAATAAAATAAAGCAAAATAACATAAAAGATGTGGAAAAACTAATCACAATCTCAGATAAAATCTTCAATATTGGCCGTTCGTTTCCGTTGTAACGATCATGACAGGGGTGTCGCGATCGTGATGAAGCTCCAGTTCTCAGGTCCGTGGCTGGTCTCGGTCGTGATAGGTAGTCTTGATCGTGATAGGTCAACTGAGGCTAAGTCTCGATCATGATGGATTGTCTTGGTCGTGACAGCTTCAACTGAGGCTAACTCTCGGTCGTGATGCTCCATCTTGGTCGTGACACCTTCTCCTGAGATGGTCTTCGGTCATCTGCAAGCGTCGAGTCAGCTCAAATTCGCCTCCCGGCTTCTCCTTGGGTGTAGGTGTGGTATACTTCCTCTAGCTCCATCCCGAATGCACTAAAAGTGTGTACAACCTGTATCTCCATGATAAAACCACAAAACACCGCTTACGAGCATCCCGCTAATCCATAAGTAAACTCCAACCTAGATTCCGGGAATACCACTCGTTAAGCACCTAAACACCACTATTCCTAAGCTAATAGTCGCTAGTTAACACCATATAATAAGCTCCTATCAAACTTCCCCACACTTAAACCTTGCTAGTCCTCGAGTAAGCAAAATAAAGCCTCACTCCTCCTAAAAGCACAAAGGTCTATAGTAAGTGTAGAGACAGCCTGCTAGCGACTATACTTCAAACTCCAAGTGTAAAACGAGCTCTAACCTAACTCATATCTATCTTCTTATCTCTCCGAGATGACCTACCCAAATACCTCCTTATGTCTCCACTTCATATGTCACCACTCCATACAACAATGAAATCGAACCAAGTGATGTGCAATAAGGCACAAGTGGACATCTTAATCTCCTCTAGGGGTAAGGGTACATAAATCATGATAATAAAGATAAAATCAAGTCTCCCACTTGCTTATACACTTCTTATTCCTCCTCTTAAATAAATGTCCTAAACCACTAAATAATGTAAACAATCCATACATCACAACCACCAATCCTAATCCAGAAATCTGCATAGCACAACCACAACAATATGAATCCAACTCCAAGAAATAGAAAACTAATCCTAGAATCTAATACAACCGCCACTGGTGTGTAGTAAAATCTGATGAACTAGTGAAATGGTGAGCATGCTAAGTGTGGATAACAATAAGCTCAAAAAACAAAGGAATAAAAGGCTAAAACTAACTTCTTATCCCTCCTTGGTGAATCCTAAACCCAAGACAATCCTTCAACTCCATTCTTATGTCTCCGACGCCAATAAATATGCAATCTAATAAATACTCACAAACAATGTAATCCCGGCGCCCTTTCGGGTTTTCACCAAAATTCTAAGTGGTAGGAACTATTTCTTTTTTCTTTTTTCTTATTTTTTTATTTTTCAGGCACCGACCTTTTCCTTTTTAATCCTTTATTACTTGCCTAGTTTTATTCTTTTTAATTTTTTTTAATTTTTCTATTTTTTGTATTTTTGTTCGAGCCCCCCTTTTTGATCCAATATCTTTTTATCCTGGGTTTTTCATATTTTTTTCTTCTAAATAATAATAATAAAGCAAAGGTTCTGGAAATATCCGATACAGACTCGATAGAAAAACAACATCAAAACAGTTCATCAAAGACTCTAAAATATTAGGTAAATCAGCGGAATAGCAAAAGAAAGAAAACACAAAAACAACACCAACAAACGCCTCGACTAGTCGACTCCTCTCCCCACACTTGAATCGCGCATTGTCCTCAATGCAGCATAAGAGGACACCTAAAAATGGAAGAAGGAGAAGAACAAAAAATCACTCGTCGATCGTCATCCTCGTAATCATCATCCTCGTCATCATCGTCAACAACGATGGCGGGTGGGGGTGCGTGTGGTTCTCTCTGACGTACTCCCACCGCTGCTCCTGAATCAGCCATTGCTGTCGCTGGAACTTCTGGTCGCATTGCATTTCCTCTCGCAAGCTCCTCATGTCGACCTGGAAGGCCTGCTAAATCTGGAGGATCGCCTGCTGAGCGCTCAACATCTCCCCCCATCGACTGTGTCAGCTGGTTCATCTTGTGTGCCATCTGCGTCCTCCAGTACAGCTCATCGGAGTAGCTCTGAGAGCCAGAAACACTTGCGCTGGCGTCGGAGTAAGAATGTGGTTGCTCGGGCACGGGGACGAATGCAGGGGTAGGTGTGGAAGCATGTGCAAGAGCCGAGGCAGGGATCGGAAAATGCTGACCTACAGGGACGACATCGGGTGGGATATACATCTCGGCCCATGTGCCAAATACCATGGACTCGTCTCTCAGAAATCTGATCTGGTAGGCCCGCCCCAACTGGTATGTGAGCCCCCCGTCTTTCCATTTCATCCATAAGTTCCGCTGGGACCATGCCACATCGAACAGGCAGCATCCCGGGATGGGATGATCACGCGTGGGACATCACGCTTCAATGGCGAGAAGGGAGACCATCCCCCCTACAGATATATCGCCGTAATGTGCCTTCCACGATTCTAGACACGCTTGCACAAACCGTGTCGGCCAGTCCGGGACGTAGAACTCACACTCATACGAGAATGCGTACATAAGGAACAACTGATGAACCGAGATCTTACTGTTTTTGCCCTGTTCCCGAAACACATGGCCACCACTTTGTGGATAAGGCGTCATGGCAGGAAGGCGATCGATGTGTCCTTGGTGCGTCGAACGTCATAGGATTCGCCCGAACCCCGTGCCCACCATTCTGTAACCGTATCGTTGTCGATGTCATCGTCCCATCGTGGCTGCTTTGTCAACCCCAGCGCGTGGGCGATTTAATCGTGAGTTAGCGCCCATTTCCTGTTATTCGACCGCCATTCGATAGATACGATTTTGTTGCGGTTGTCTTGGCACACGGTCAGCGTTTTCATGAATTCCCGGGTGAAATTTGGGAACGTGGGAGCACTTTTCCCCAAGAAACCACCCAAACCGGCTTTCGTGAACATCTTCTGCGTTACATCTTTCAACCCCAAACTTTACAACAAGGTCGTGTCCGGAAAACGTGTCTGAACGACGTCCTTATTGTTGACGATACGGTCAATCTCGTCGGAGTTACGCCTTAGCCTCTTAGGAGCCATAGCACACAACCAAGCAAGAATCCCAGCAGAAAATGGTGGTCACCGCCATAAATTAACAAGATTGACCACTCAAAGATACCTGAATCGACGATAAAGCGTAATGGACCGGGTGGAACTGAGGCGATGTCGCGGTCGAGATGGATTGTCGTGGTCGAGATGTCACAACTGAAGCAAAGTCACGATCGAGATGTGCGTGTTGTGATCGTGATGCGTAGTCTCTCGGGGGGCGTCGACTGGGCGATTGTCGCGGAATGCTCGTAAGCGTTTTTATGGATTTTGTATTGGAGATCCCGCTTGTGCTCGTCTTTAGTACATTAGGGATGGAGCTAGATGAAGATCAGCCACGCCTACACTGTTGGAGAAGCTAAGAGGCGAAGCCGAGCTGCCTCGAAGCTTGTGGAGTTGCATATCACCTTAGCAATGAAGAATCTCGACCGAGGAAGAGGGATCTCGACCGAGAAAGAACAACAGAAACCTAGAAGACATTCAGAGAAGCTAATCTCGATCGAAAGCCAGGAATCTCGACCGAGAAATGAAGATCTCGATCGAGAATTACTAATCTCGGTCGAGAAAGTATTATCAGAAGTTTCTGCAGTGAAGATCTCGATTGAGAAGGATGTATCTCGACCGAGAAGTGAAGATCTCGATCGAGAATGTGTGATCTCGGTCGAGATAGGAGTGATCAGAATCTATACGGGAAAGAATCTCGATCGAGAATGTGAGATCTCGGTCGAGATGACGGTCCCGGATGATGTTCTTTGCGAGATTTTTATTATTATTTTATAGGATTTCCATATCTTTTAGGATTTTTTTCAGTTATTTTATTCCTTTTGAGTTGAAGACTATATAAGTAGATAGCTTAGGGTTTAGAAAAGAAAAAGAAAAATTCTAGTTTATGTTTTGGGAGGCTTGCTTGGGAGAGTTCTTCATCGTTCATCATACATTGGTTCATTTTCTACCTTCATCCATTGTTATTCATGGCTTCTATGGCCATGAGTAACTAAATCCATTGTAGTTCACTTCCAAGTTGAAACCTTTGTTCTTAGATTTGTTGTGAGAATTCAAACTCATATGTTTTGGTTTAATTTGAGGATTGTTTCATAATCTCTTGTGCTTTATATTATTATTGTTTGATCTTGATTTTATCTAGAGTGCACGCTAGGTTTAGTTATTATCATTCATATTGCTAGGACTTGACAATTCTATTTGAAAAGCCTTGACCTTTAGGTAGCGAGCATGATTTGCATAGACTATTTGCGAGTGCTTATTGTGTAGAGATTATGAACTCATGTCGAGTATCGGCTATTTGCCAATTGTATTGCATGAGCCTACTTATCTTTGATCTTTATGCTATTGTGCTTTTGAACCTTGGGCTTTCCTTGGTTATTGCTTACAATAAGGGTTTCTAGGACTATTTGGACTAGTTGCTATTTACGAACAAAGAGTAGGACAACTAAATTATACGATATGAACATATGTTAGTAGAATTCGATGATCAACAATCTATCATGAACATTGTGTGGATACAAAGGAAGTGAGCTCATTCTCCCAATCATTGTTACAACAATCTCTTACTACTTTCATTGATTTAAATACGTTAGTTACAAACAACAACAAAACCCCCCTCTGGTTACGTTCTAGTTGCATCATAGAAATAGACTATCACTGACTCTCTTGGGATTCGACCCCTACTTACCACTGTACTAGTGGAATCTGAGTTGGGACTTTACTTTGATCTTGGCGATCACGACAATCGCCTCCGTCACGCATCGTATCCGAACATAGTTCGGGGGTTTAACAACCTTATCAATAGAAAACACCGAGCTATCATCCGGGGGTTGTGTCGTAGCATCATAAATATTGAAACTAACAACATCACCATCAAACTTGAGTGGTAGCGCCCCGGTGTCAAGATCTAACTTAGTTTTGGTTGTCCTCATGAATGGTCTACCCAGAAGGATATATGCATCTTGCGCGTCATAATTCATATCTAACACATAGAAATCCGCAAGAAATACAAGATTATCCACCATAACCAACACATCTTTGACTATCCCTTTTGGGTAAACCATAGACCTGTCAGCTAGCTGAATTACAATCCTTGTTTCATTCAAAGGTCCTAATAATAATGATTTGTACAACGAATAAGGTAAAAAATTAATAGAAGCACCCAAATCTAGCATGGCCCTATTAATCTTAGTCTTCCCAATAGTACAGGGGATACTCACCATCCCCGGATCCGAGCACTTGGTTGCCATTTTCCGTTGGATGGCCGCCGAAATGCTCTCGCTTACCTGCACCTTGTGCTTACCTTTTAGCTTTTTCTTCCCCTTGATGGTGCAGAGCTCCTTCAAGAACTTAGCATAACGAGGAATACTTTTAACGAGTTTGAGTAAAGGGATGTTTACCTCACACTTACGAACGTTTCGAAGAGTTCCTTGTCGTTTGCAGGTCGGCACGTGTCTTTCAAAGCTTCTGGGTATGGTGTAGGGGGTTTCTTGGAGTACAATGGAGGGAAATTCGGTCTCACATAGTTTTCTTGCCTCAATTTGAAGTCACCTCTGTCCTCGTAATCGTCGTCCGCACTTAGCGGTTTGGAGTCGCGAACAGCAGCACTAGGTGGCGATCGAGATAGATCATCATGATTGTGATTATGAGAACTGGGGCTTAGTATCGATCGTGACACAGTGTCAAGATCGTGACCTTCTTCGTCATCTTTTCCGGAAATCAATTTACCGTCATCACGGTCGTGATACCTTTGTCGCGGTCGTGACACATCAACTGGGAGCAAATCGCGATTGCTACACGCTTGTCTCGGTTGTGACAGGTGCTCTGACTCCTTTCGCAGTGACTCTTCTTCCGGTTTTCGTCGAGGTGTCGTCCGCTTCTCAAGTGCACAACTCTAACGTTCTCTCTCAGATTTTTCTCGGTTTGGGAAGGTAGCTTGCCGGAGCACTGCTGCGTTAAGTTATTGATTGCCTTTGCCACTTGTGATGCCTGCTTCTCCAAATTCCTTATGCT
Organism: Phyllobates terribilis; assembly: GCF_046119375.1. NCBI lineage: Eukaryota > Metazoa > Chordata > Amphibia > Anura > Dendrobatidae > Phyllobates > Phyllobates terribilis. The sequence goes on from NW_027368119.1 coordinate 32,086, forward strand.
CGCCTTTGTGGTTTGAACATGTGTCGTGAAATGCTTTGATAGTATTTCCAACATCTCCCTCGTCGATGGCTCTTCGGATTTCGGTGGGTATGGAGAACGGTATTGATTGTTGTATTGGTATTGTCTATTCTGCCCCCAACCGAGTCGCTCCATCTAAAACCAGGATGATCATTACCTCTCGGGCTGTAGTTGTTTTCTCGCTGATTATAGTTGTTGTTGTTGTTCTCAAACTGAGGTCTAGGAGGTCCAAAACCTCCTAAAACGTGTACTTCAGTGATGGTTTCATCCTGGAGTTGCGGGCACATGTCAGTAGGGTGGCTCTATTCCGCACAAATCCCACATAGTCTCGCAGGTTTCCGATTTCCAAAAGTGATATTCTTGATCATACTTTCAACTCAGCAATTTCATTCTTCCATCCGGGCTCTTCGGAATCCACATCATTTGCTCCTTTCTCGTGCACGTCCTTCCGAAACTTCTTGTTCCCTCATCAATCTCATTTAGTCGGGCTCTGGCTTCGGGGGGAGTTAAATTCAGCACACTCCCATTACAAGCAGCGTCCACTAACCTTCTCTCATTGTTGAGTAACCCATTAAAAAAAGGTGGGTCACTAAGTCTTTCTCCTTAAACCCGTGGAATGGGCAGCTAGCGCATAATCTCGCGAATCTTTCCACATAGTCGTATAACATCTCATCATCGTGTTGCTCCACCATTGCAATCACCCTTTTCAATGCAACCACCTTCTTGGAAGGGAAATACTTACTAAGGAAGGCTTTGTATAGCTTATCCCAAGTGTCGATACTTCCGGTGGGTAGCAAGTAGTAACATTGTCGCGCGCTATCTTTTAGAATAAGACCAAAAACTCTCATCTTGATCTTCTCTTCGATGACGTTACTCGGCTTGCTGCAGCTGCAGATGTCGTGAAACTCACTTAGATGCATAATCGGGTCTTCCCCAACCAATCCATGGAAATTTGGTAGCAAATTGATGATACCGGTCTTTAGTTCAAACGTAATGCCGGCATTCGGAGCAAGAAGCGTTACTCCCAGGTATTGTTGCGTCAGATCTGGGTCTGTAAGCTCTCTCAACGTTCTCGCAACCATTGATTCGATTATTAGATTCTGTAGAGATTGTCGCAGGTGGCGTAGGTGCGTCCGCTCTATCTCTGGATTTAAATCAAGCAAATCTAAATTAGTAGCGCGAGTGTGGACCATAAGATAGGTCCACAACAGAATAGTAACACAAAAAGAAATAAACTAAAACAGTTGGCTCCCCAGCAACGACGCCAAAATTTGATGAGGCCGAAAGTGGTCGTTGTGCCTATCAAAGATACCCAACTTAGAAATTCCACTAGTAAAGCGGTAAGAAGGGGTCGAATCCCAAGAGAGCCAGAACGTTAGCTTATTTCTATTGGTGCTACCGAATATTAACAATGGGGTTTTTTGATTGTGATTATAGTAACTAAGCAAAAGTAAAAGTAAAAGCAAAGAATGTTGTGTTGTAACTTAATATGATTATGGAGCTCACTCTATCTAGCATCAACACATTGTTTAATCGGAATGTTGATCATCGAATTCTATAAATTAATATTTTGAATTGGTTAATTTGGTTGTCCTACTCTTTGTTCGTAAATATCAACTAGTCCAAATAGTCCTAGAAACCCTTATTGTAAGCAATAACCAAGGAAATTCCAAGGTTCAAAAGCGCAACAGCATAAAGATCAAAGATAAGTAGGCCTATGAAATACCATTGGAAATTAGCCGATACTAGACACAGGTTTATAATCTCTACAAAATAAGCACTCGTAGATAGTCTATGCAAATTCAGATTGCTACCTAAATGACAAGACTTTTCATATCGAATTATCAAGCCTATCAATATGATGGATAATTAATCAACCTCGTTTGAAACCTAGATAAAATCAAGATCAATCAATAGACAATAAAGCACAAGAGATCATAAAACAATCCTGAAATTAACTTTAGAATAAAAACATAAGAATTCTCACAAACAAATCCTAAAACAATGGCTTCAGCCTTAAGAGTGAACTATAGAGAACTTAGCTAGACATAGCCATAGAAAGCATTGAATAATATGGAAGAATATTGGAGAAACAAATCAGGGAAGATGATAAAGTTGGTAGCTTTCTTGGAGGCTGTTGCTGAATTCTCTAAATGAATGTATGATGGAATAAGTGATTGTGTCCTTAGTCTAACCTAATTTTGAAAGGCGTATATAGTATCTAATAAAATGGAAATAAAATAAAGCAAAATAACAGAAAAGATGTGGAAAAACTAATCAGAATCTCGGATAAAATCTTCAATATGGTCCGTCCGTTTCCGTTGTCATGATCGTGACAGGGGTGTCGCGATCGTGATGAAGCTCCAATTCTCAGGTCCATGGCTGGTCTCGGTCGTGATATGTAGTCTCGATCGTGATAGGTCAATTGAGGCTAAGTCTCGATCGTGATGGATTGTCTCGGTCATGACAACTTCAACTGAGGCTAACTCTCGGTCGTCATGCTCCATCCGGGTCGTGACAGCTTCTCCTGAGATGGTCTTTGGTCTACTACAAGCGTCGAGGCAGCTCGGCTTTGCCTCTCGGCTTCCCCTTGGGTGTAGGCGTGGTATACTTCCTCTAGCTCCATCCCGAATGCAATAAAAGTGAGTAAAACCTGGATCTCCATGATAAAACCACAAAATACCGCTTACGAGCATCCCGCTAATCCATAAGTGAACTCCAACCTAGATTCTGGGAATACCACTCGTTAAGCACCTAAACACCACTATTCCTAAGCTAATAGTCGCTAGTTAACACCATATAATAAGCTCGTATCACGTATAAATGGACTATCACAAGTACTATATTATTTTTTGAATCCCTATAATATTTTAGATCAACTAATGGATTCAATGTGTCGTGGAGATGGGAAGATGTATGTGCTGAATTTCGTAAGAGGTCTAAGCAAAAGATCTCTTCGAAGACTGCCTAAAACAAGTTTGATAGTCAAAGAAAGATTTGGATAAGTTGGGCTAAAATCAGATATTTGGAGAGAGGTATGGGATTGGATGAATCTTACGGGTAGAATCATTGCCGATGAGGAGTGGTGGCAGAAAAAGAGATTGGTAAGATTGATTTGCAGGTTTACACATTAAAATATGAATATATATGTCCACTAAAATTGAATGTTGGGTGATTACGAGCATTTAGAAGTTGGGAACGGAGTACATAACCTTTAGGAGGAACGGTGTGAATCCTGAGTTGTGTGATTTGTGGGATGAAATTTACGGTTCTTATGCTGCAAGTAGGAAGCATGTTATTTCTGCGTCAATGGATGTAAATTGTGTGCCTATGTTACTCGATATTGAAGGAATTGAAGCATCTGAAATGAATGAAGGTGATGACATCGTATATGGTAGCATATATTTCAATTCTGAAGTTATAAGTCGGTATTCGTAGGTGCTTGATATTGGTCCCTGAGTTTGTGCTGTATAATAGTTTGTGCAACAATTTGGTTTGGTTTTTAAGTGTTTATGATGTCCTTTGTATATACGAATGATCCCTGAGTTTGCCTTGTTCCACTTTAGTCCTTGCATAATGAGTGTGGATTTGTACAACATTAATTACATGTAGATAATTTTGTGTTTGTTCCAAATATTGCAGGGTTATTACATGGCTAGACATGGTTGTAGGGATAAGCTTAAGGCCAATGTGAGAAATAATAAGCAACACGGGAAGAAGTGGTATCCTCATGTGAAGGTGTGGATAGACATGGTCGTAGGAGCACTTGCATTGTACAATACGAGGTACTTAATTAAGGTTCCATGTTTTGATTCAATTCAAACTGGTGTTATGTGGATGATGAGATAATGGCGTCACAGTCAGATGATAGATGCTTGAATGCATTTAGAATGGAGAGACATGTATTAGATGGGTCTTACACCATCTAGAAATATGAGCATATTAGAGAAAGTAGGGATTTTTCTCTACATGATTGCTTTAGGGGCATCAAATAGAGTTGTATGTGAGTGTTTTCAAAGATCTGGAGATACTATTAGTCGGGTTATTCATGAGGTTCTTGATACTTTGGTTGGACGAGATAATGGGATTTAATGGTCTTGTGCAGAAGCTTATACAACCACGTGATAGACATTTTAGAGAAGTTCCTGTGAAAATTCAATGTCAAGATAAGTACAACTTGTTCAAGGTATGTGTTATGTAGTTGTTTACATCGTCTTTCAATTTATAGAATTTATAAGTTAATTAGTATCCTTACATTTTAGAATGACTAATGTATGATGCAATTGGGTGCATAGATGGTACACACATTGATGCATGTATACCCGAAGCGGAGCAATACCCATTCTTTGGGAAAAAGAAATATTGTTCTTTTAACGTAATGGGGAGTGTGTGATCTCGACATGTATTTCACCTCTATGCATACATGGTGGGAAGGTAGCACACATGACGCTCGGGTGTTTGATCATGCAGTTAATACAAAAGGTTTTAACTTCCCTCACCCAACTCCAGGTAATGTACTTGGTATATTTTCACTTGATTTTGGTTGTTACACATTCATAGATGTTGATAAAATGTTAAAATTTTCAGGTAAATATTATCTCTTGGACAAAGGGTATGCAGATAAGCAGGGTTATATGGTTCCATATTCCAAAGTGAAATATCACAAGTCACAATTTCAAAGAGAGGTCCCACAAAACGCTGAAGAAGGATTCAACCGGATCCATTGGTCTTTACGAACTACAACTGAGAGATGTTTTGGAGTACACAAAAGAAGATAGAATATTTTAAAGAGTATGCCCAGATTTAGCATTAGCACACAAAATGACCTCATTCTAGCATGTTTTGGTATTCACAATAAATTCTACAACACAATCAGAATGACTCATTCTTAGAGGGCGACGAGGTGGAGGAACCTGTTCCATTTTGTCGGCAGGAAAGAGGAACTGGCAATCTTCTAGGTGGTATGTTTGCACCTCGAATTCAAATTGCAAGAGAGATATGGGCAAACAAATCAAAATATCTATGACAAGTTTTCGTAACTGCTTCAAGTTGATTATTATTGTCTTTTTAACATGTTTGCACTCTAACCTTTTAGCTTTTATCATCATCCATTTTGTGTACCTTGTAGTATATCTATATTTTAAAGTTAACAACTTGACATTACTGGGAAGTGATATTACATATGTGTTACCACGCATACAATATACTTCATAAAAAGCAAATTAGGAATGTAAAAAGATATGAAATTTATAGTAATGGATGCACTGGTTCTAGGCACAACTTATGGGTGCCTTGGAAAGACAAGACTACATAGTTCTATTATGTAATAACTCATGTGAGTATTCTGTAACGATCAAAATTCAGGATGAATCTACAAAAAAAACGATAATGAGAAAACAATCCCATCATTAGCTAGACTTCAAGTGTAAAATTAACTTACCGGAAGAATGTATTCCCACCATGCGTCATCAGTAAGGAGGCGTTGTGTCTCAGGATGACGAGGAACGACTTCCATCATTTTCGTCCATTTTCGCAATCTCAGCTTCATACCTATCATATTTTTTCGGGAACTTGCTTTCAATGCGTGCACCCGTCATGTCCCCGAAAGGACTAGCAATGACTTCCCATTGATATCGACCGAACTTGCCGAGTTCTACTCAGGTTGATAATCTCAAGTAAATGATCATTACATTCTTCGAACCAAACCAATGCCATCTGCAAAAAAGTGTTTGAATACATGTTATGCATGTTTGCAAAATAACAAGAATAATGATCGAACAACAAACTAGAAAATTAACATCTTAGATTATGGTGCATGGTTTCTTGTTACCAAAAGACACAAAGAGTAAAGTGGGGTGAATACAGACCCTTATATGCACCCATATATATTCTGTTGGAGTTACGAATTGACACTTCATAAAGGTCTTTTCAACTGCACAATACATTGATTGCAGTACTTGGACCGTCAGAAACAAAATGACAAAACAGTAATGACTTTTCAAGTACACACTATTGATTGCAAACTCTAGACCATCAGAAATGAAAAGACATAACAATAAGGTCATTTAAACTACACAATACATTGATTGCAACAGTTGGAAACATGACAATACACTAAGGTCTTTTCAATCTTATAACCACACAATTATCTTCAATCATACTACACTACTACTGCCAATAGTACAAACTTCTAGTGTTACCATACAAACTTTTAGAAAATATTAAACAAGAAACAGAGTTGCAATTGTGTTCTTATAAACAACAACCAGCGTTACAACATATTCAACATTACACTATTAAAATTAATTTATTTTCCATTTCGATGCGGACTGTGTTAGTGACATGCTTGGAAATGTGTTACTGAGTTCTCCAATCTTCACCTCAACAACCCTTAGTTTATTTTCCATTCTTGCAACTATGCTAGTCAGTTCTTCAATCTTCAGCTCAGCAGACATTAGCTTGTTTTCAAACACCGTCATCATTTGTTGTTGTATATATATGGTTTCATTGAAACCCATACCTAATTCAACAGAGTAGTGGGGTAGGTTTTGGGGTGGTGATCTATTTGACGATGGACTCTAATTAGTCATCGTTTCCAACACTTCCCGTGGCAGCCCTCCATATTTACGATCATATTCTTTTCTTCTTGTATCATATGAAGTGCCTCTTCGTCAGCGCTGTAGGAATTTGCCTCATCTGACATTCTGAAATGCACCAAATTCATGATGACAGTAATGACAAAAGCATAACCAATGCAGCATAGTAGAAATTGGTCTGAATAAGTTCAACAGATATTCCGTAGAAAGCAAGGAAAGCATAGAAACTGATGTGAACACTAGCAACATAATTGAAACTGGTTTGCTTCTTTAGTAGCATAGTAGAAACTAATGTGAACAAAGCATGGTTTCAACTAGCTCAGAAACTATTTGAGCAATTATGATGTGAACAATAGTAGAAAATGATGTGAGCAAATCAGTGATAATCAGAATTACCCTAAGCGTGTGTTTGTTAGTTGGTACTGTCAAGGAATCCACACTCAAAAGGACTAACCGACCACTTGAATTTATAAGTCAGTACAATAGAAGTGTAACAGACAAAAGGGATAAACAAGATGTGGCTTCTTCCACCCTATTCTCTGTAAATTTTTTAAGTCGGTACAATAGAATTGTAATAGATCAATCGTAGCTTGGTAGTATTGTAAGGTCAAACCCTAAAGTTACTGAAATAGGGTTAGCTTGGAAAAGTTCGATACCAAAATCATGCAACAAGAAGGAAAAATATCTAGAATGTATAGACTGTAAAAGACATAACCTATAAATAAAGAAAAATATTACGAAAGACTGTTGTATAAGAAAACTTTGGTCGTGTCAATGAAAATGAACACCAACCAATTTATAGCTCCAACTCGTAGTGACTTATCATCATTTCAAACTAGACGAAAAATAAGTTTGAAACCACCAAATTGATATTCACAATCTCTAGTTCAGAATTACGAGGAAGGTTGACAAACTGAGAATCAAGCAACAAATGATGCAAATCAGCACAAGCTACAGTCTGGCTCAATCAAATCTTCCACTACGAAACAACCAACTGACAAACACGCCAGAAAGTCAGATATGTTCTTTTGAGTGATCCTCCTTACGACACGTGCCAGTTCAGACTCGCCAAACTCCTCAAGAGCTTGAAGTACCCTCTGAAGTGCCTGAATAAGGCTGAGTTTAGTCACATCTCCTCTCGTGTTGTTGCGGCTATCTCTGCATTTGATGTTGCTTTTGAGGATCTCAAACAGGGTCCGGATGTTCCGGAATTGATTCAGGCTGCTTCTGATGCACGTGTGGCTGCTTCTCGGTTCTCTGCTACTGAAGCTAGTTTTCTTGGGCAACAGGCGAAAGTCATATATGTTCTTTTGAGTGATCAGTGTACGAGGTACTTTGATAGCCTGATGAAGGCTAATGCTCGGAAGAGCTACATTGCTTCAGTGATTGACAGGACTTGTATGCTGGCTACTACTACTATTTCTGCGGTTGTGGTTGAGTTCCTTGCTTTTTATCAGGGGTTATTTGGGACTGCTGTGCCAGTTCAGTTGCCTGCTCCATCTGTGTTTGCCCTTGGTCATCGGCTGTCTGCTGAAGCGAGTGATTCTTTGGGTGTTGAGGTCTTAGTTGATGAGATTAGAGCTGCTCTTTGGTCTATTGGTGATGAGAAGGCCCCGGGCCCTGATGGGTTTAATGCGAGGTTCTTCAAGGCCTCGTGGGAGATTATTGGGCCTCATGTGTGTGCAGCTGTGAAGGAGTTCTTTGTTAGTGGGCGACTTCTGAAACAGCTCAATCACACTATTATTTCTCTTGTTCCAAAGGTGGATTCCCCTTGTAGAGTTGAGCACTACCGACCGATTGCATGCTGCAATGTTGTTTACAAGCTGATCTCGAAGACCATGACTACTCGGCTTGCCAGAGTTCTTGGTACTCTCATTGACCCGGCGCAAAGCGCTTTCATGGAGGGGCGGCTGATGAGTGAGAATATTTTTCCTCGTCCAAGAACTGTTGAGGAGATACTCAGTCACGAAGGATACCAGACGGTGTTTCCTGAATGTAGACATTGCCAATGCATATGATACTGTGTCTTGGCATTTCCTTTGGTTCACTTTGCGTCATCTGGGTCTGCCTGCTCGGTTTTGTGCATGAGTGACTAAGTGTGTCACTATTGCTACTTATTCGATCAAGGTCAACCGTGGTCTTCATGGTTTTTTCCCTGGTCAACAAGGATTATGGCAGGGCGATCCTCTCTCTCCTCTGCTATTTGTGTTGTGTATGGAGATGTTCAGTAGATTGACGCGAGGGATACTACTGTTCCAGAGTTTGGTTACCATCAGCACTGCGTAGGTATTGAGCTCACTCATTTGATCTTTGTTGATGATGTCGTTTTGTTCTGTCGGGGGGATGCTCCTTCTGTCTCCATCCTCATTGACTGTCTGAGGAAGTTTGGGAATATGTCGGGCTTACGGGTCAGTGCGGCAAAGTCCTCTATGTTTTTGGCTTTGGTACCAGATGATGAAGTGGGTACTCTACGTGCTATTACGGGTTTTTGGGAGGGTACGTTTTCTTTTAGGTACCTCGGGATTCCGATCAGTCCGCACAACCTTCGGGTTATGGACTATAAGCCGCTTCTGGACAGGATCAGTGGGTATCTTAGCGCTTGGGAGAGGATGAGTTTGTCCTTTGCTGGTCGTCGTGAGCTTTTGGCTTCCGTGATTCAGGGTGTTGAGGGTTTCTGGTTTTCTATTCTTCATGTGCCTGCAGGAGTTCTTTCTGCGCTGATCACCCTTTGCAGGAATTTTCTATGGCGTTGGCCGCGAGTTAGCTGGAGTAGTGTCTGCTGTCCGAGACAGAAGGGGGTCTGGGCCTGCGGGATTTGGCTGTCTGGAACAGCTGCTTCCTCGTGAAGCATTATTATCATATTTCTGAGGGGAGGGAGAGTCTTTGGGTTCATTGGATTCACCACAGATTCCTGCGTGGTGATAGCCCAAGCACTTGGATTGCACATCGACGAGATTCCTCTCTGAGCAAGGGAATTCTGGCAGCTAGGGATAGAGTTGTTCAGATGGCTGATAGAGAGTTGGAGGTTGAGGAGACTCTTGATAGTTGGTGTACTGCTGGCAGGTTTCATGTCTCGGCTGCGTATGATGCGCTCCAGGATAGGAAATCGTGTGTGTCTTGGAAGGCTGAGGTATGGCCCAAGCATAACACTCCTAGGCATTCTTTAATTTTGTGGTTGGCTGTGCTCGGATGGTTATATACCTATGACAAATTGTTCTTTCTTGACGTTGATCCGTGTTGTCGTCTTTGTGAGTCGGCAGATGAGTCTCATTCATACCTCTTCTTTGAGTGTTCGGTTGTTTGGAGCGTCTGGCAGGCAGTATGCACCCGGTTTCACATTCCTCACTCTTGCACTTCTATCGATAGTACTATGGTCTGGGTGCGCACGCATGCACATGGTGGAGGAGTTCTTGCTAGGTCTCAGACTTTTGCGCTTTCGGCGACGGTTTACTTGGTTTGGCAGGCGCGGAATACGCTTCTTTTTTAGCACAACCGGATCCTAGTTGAGGTCATTGTTAGGCAGATTAGCATTCATGTGTTTAGACTTCTTTATGACATGTTTCATATTACCATGGTTGTTTCAGCACTTGGACACTAGTTTGTTGATTATTTAGCACAGTATGGATAGCCTGTGTGTTATGCCATGTGTGCTCTTGGACTGTATGTGATTTGAATTCCTATTTATGGGGACATACCATTTATATTATTTACATTTTAACAAAAAAAGACAAACACGCCAGAAATGCAACCAAACAAATTGAACACTTCAAATATGAAGAGTTTCAAAGATCTACATAATCAGTGCTCTTCCGACAAAAGCGTTCAAGCTAAATTCGGATATGGAAAATCAAATAAAAACTGGAAGTAACAACTAAATAAAAAAATGAAGCAAAGATGAAGGTGTAGAGAGGAACCGGAATCAAGAGAAGAAGAAGGGGAATATGCCATGTTGAGGAATGATAAATAAACTATGCGCCAACACAACAACATTTGTTTTACAAAGCAGATTTGAAACAACACAGAAACTCATCACTTTTAAGCATTCAATAATGAATTTGAGCAAGAGAAATCTAAGGAAGCCATTGTCAATGAATCCACAATCAACACTCAAAAGGAATAACCAACCACTTGACTTTATAAGTTAGTACAATAGAATTTTAACAAACACAAGGGCTAATTAAGATGTGGCTTCTTCCACTCTAATCTCTGTATATTTTTATGTGCTGTTTTGCTAAGTCAATAAAATGGAACTGTAACAGATCAATCTCATGTTTGTAGTACTTTAAATAATCTTATCACACCAAAGGAAGCCTACATAACCAAACCACAAGTATTGCGCCAACACAACAACATTTGTTTTACAAAGCATATTTAAAACAACACATTAACTCATCATTTTTAAGCATTCAATTAGAAATTGAGCAAGAGATGTCAAAGGAAGCCTATATAAATAAACAACAACTATACAACTACAACATCGTCTAATTCATTACACCCATCTTACCAAACACATTTTACAGTCCAATTTCATCTGCTAAAAAAATTCACAAGAATGTATTCATTAAATGTGCAACAAAATGAAGAGAAACCAAAAGGAATGCTACATAACCAAACCACAACTATATAATTACAACATCTGTTCAGACAATTTCAACACACCAGAATGAAGACATCTTACAATCCAATTTCATCTGCTCAAAACATGCACAAGAATGTATTCTTTGACTGTCCAACAGAGTGAAGAGGATAAGGACGAGTAAACCCTAATTCAGTAGTTCAATTGAATATGCAACCCTACTCATTATACAGTCCAATTTAAAATCTAAAAATACAAACACATAAGCCCTAATTCAGCAGTTCAACCAATGAAGAGGAGAAGGACGAGTAGTGTACTGACCTGGAACTCAACGAAGAAGAGAACGAAATGAACATGTGTATGAAAAGGATTGAATGAAGGTCAAGATCGGGAGGGAGACGATGAACCTGTCGAGATAGACGGACGTTCACCGACGGCGAGAGGAGGAAGACGTTGATGAAGAACGAAGAGCAGCAGATGTATCGAGAGAGAAGATGTATCGAGGGAGAGAGAACGGCAAATGTATCGAGGAGAGAGAAGGGCATTTTTGCATAGCTGAAATGCCAATCTACTTGTTTTCTAGGGAAAGTATGTATTCTATGCTTTGATTTTTAATGAAAATAAGTACTTTCAAGTAGCTTTTTTGGTTTTTAAGTAGCCGAACCGAACGACCCTAAATGTTACTTATTATCAAAAAATTAAAATAAGTACTCAAAAGTACTTAAAAAGGCCGAACCGAATAGACCCATATATAGATATATAGATTTCCAGTAGGTTAATCGATGATGTTCACGTTGGCAAGGATGAGCTCATTTTGTGATGACATAAATTTTATTATAAAAATATTTTCTCTTGGAATCTTTCATCCTTATTATTTTATATCTTTTTAATATAATTCAATTTCTTTATATCTTTTTTTAGGCCATTTGGTGATTTAAATTTTTCTACCATTTGTCCGAAATTATTTTTCCTATTTGATTTTAGTATTTTTTTCACTGTTTTTCTTTTGATCAATTCACTGCAGAATAAATTCCTACAAGCTATATATGTTGTTGTTTCCCAGGATAATTTAAGTTGATTATAAATATATGTACAAGGTTTTCTTACTTTTTTAATTTTTGGAATAAGTTAGGAAATTATAAAATCCATAAAGTAAAAAGTCTTAACAAACTTATTATTATCTTTAATTTGGAACTGTCTTCTATGAAATGATCCTTTTAATAAATTTAATATGATGAATTTTTTTGTTTATTTCGATATCTTTTAGTTGCAATATTTAGACTTAATGTATCAAATAATATTGATTACATCTTAAATCCTAGGTATTGTTAAATGAATAAGATAATTATAGCCATCATATGATCCAATGTTTCTATACAAGATATAATCTACTACAACTAAATCAGATCTATCTATTAGATAATAAAGTTTATCCATTAGTTTAAGTCAACTTTCATTTTGACCAGCTAGCTTCAAACAAATTTTAAACTTATTTATTTATTTCGAGCGAAACATTGTTATTTATATGAAGTTATATTATGACTTTATTATTTATGTTAGTCAAAGAGTCGTTGATACTATGGGTAAGTTAATAATCAATCGAGGTCTGTAATGTTACACCCTATCTTTGTAATCCAAATAAGGATTAGATTTCTAACTCTGTCAAGAAGAGTTCTTTACTTTTCATGTTTCAAGTGATGATGAAAAACTAAGATCTTTGTTGACGTGGAATAACGCTTCTAAGATTGCGGGTCTTACTTGTAAAAAAGTAAATAATGATGTCATTTTTTGAAAATATGAACTTTAAAACTATGGAATCCTTATATAAATTTGTTAGTGTTTGAGATTAAGAAATATGTGATAAATTATGTTGTTATATTCTATAATACGGATTATGTATTTGTATTTTAATTTTTAATTAATACATCTAAATCTATCATTTTAATTTTCAATTATCACCCCCTTACAAGCCACAAGTGTTAGACTAGTCGAATAACTAAACTTTAGCGTTGAAGCATCACTTGCATCCATTTATTGGTTCCACATCAACAAATTATGGAAAAATTATTGTTCATATTTATTTGTAAATAATTTACTCTTTAATTGACTCACCAAATATAGAACCTAGAATCTTTTTGTACTAGATTTTGTTAAATAAAAATAAATGGTAATTAGAGATTTCTTCTCCTACAACTTTAGGTTCAATTAAAATGTCTTAGTAATATGTTTTTTTGATTAAGACTTAACTATAATATCATTATAATTATCTTAATTAAAAATATTAAAGTCATTGTATTTCAAACAACTTTGATAATTTTCAAGACCCAATTTGAAAATATAAACATTTAAGAAATTATCTAATATGTATGATTAAAATTTACCTTATGAAAGTTAATGAAAACCATTCATATCTCTAACAATTTTGTTAATTATTGTTATATTTGGTATTCTTTGCTGAGAAATATTCTCCTCATTTATTTTCTATTTTATTTATAATTTAATTTGTGATTTTATTACTCAATAGTACACTTCCATATATATTTTATATTTTGTTCATAATTAATTTGTGATTTGCTTGTTCCTTAGTACTCTAAATATTTTTTAAACTTCATTCGTATATAAACGTAACACATTTACTTAGTATAAAAAGAAGCATCGTAGATCTTGAATCTAGTACTCCCCTTTTTAAATCTCCATTATCCAAGGCCTCTTTCTCGCATCACCATCATTCACGCATTCTTCCTCTCCCATCCAATATGAAATATATCTGATGCCTCCTTTTATTTGAAAAAATGTTTTTTCAACCCATTTAAAAGAAACCTTTTTTCCTTCTTCCTAAAGTGATCCAATTTTGACATAAAATCAGATCTCAACTTCAATTCCACGATCTTCCGCCATCGCACAACTTTGAGCATCATACTCCAACTCTGAGCCTCCATCGAGAACCTTCATATGGACAACGACGACAAGATTAAGGTTTCCACAATGTTTAATCATGGCGGCCTAGATAACCAGGGTCGAAGCCATATCGGCTTAATCAACCTCAAGACCATAGGATGACGTTTGGGGTTCAATGGTTTGGGATGATCCTTACGTCTCTGGGTGCAATTGGTGCATACTCTTATCCTGATATCTTCGAATTGCAATTGAGAATGGAGGGTAGACTTGTGAGGATTAAGATAATAATTAAGAATTATTTTTCTATGTAATCTATTGTAATTATTTAATTTTTTTAACTATGATAAAAAAATTATATCTAATTTCTAAAGTTGAATATGGCACAACCATTTCGAACCTGTTTACTAGTGCACATCATAATATATTAGAAATAATATTAATAAAAATTGTTACTAAACCACACTAATTAAAAATTTTAAAAAAATTATTATTATTATTGTTGGACCCCCTAAAGAGGGCCCAAAAGAAGATAGAGAGGTACGACTTATAGAGGAAGAGGGCGAGGTCCAAGATAAGCTCATGGCTATAAATAGGGGATTAAAAAGGTGAAAATGACTAATGACTATTTAGTTGGTAATTAGCAGTATTCTGAGAGATCTCCCCTTAGACTTCGCATACATTCTTACATAGTATGCAACCACCATAATATCTATGCGAACACTTTCTCCCTTTTTTCCCCTTCTCCCTGCCTCACGCAATTTACATTATTCTATTTCACATACCCTACTTTCATGAATTAAATCTAACATGAGTGTCGGAGAGTCAAATCCAGAGGCCTCCCTCTTCTGGGTTTGATACACAGGTACACGAAGCCCGTTACAACTCGAAGCCCATGACAACACGGAACACTTTACAACTCAAAGCCCAACATAACATAAAGCCCCAATCCATAAGAAGATCATCCTTAACTTGACGAAGAGCAGTTCCTAATAGTCCTCAAGCAATCCAAAGCCCCACATAGAGTGTTGACTACACGAAGTTTCCCAAGCTCCAACACTGGCGCCGTCTATGGGAAATCTCTCGCAAAGTTAAGACGATCTATTTTCACGATGGTAAGACTAGAAGGCCTTCCAAGTGACAGTGACAGTATCCACGAACAACAATCAACCACCACTCCGCGCCCCAATTATGCATGGGTGTCTCAAGAGGAACTTGAAGGTTTCCATGACTGGAGAGAATACATGGAGAACCATGTCTGCTACTCAGACGGATCCCGTTGTGGCAGAGGCACGAACGAAAGCACCCCCTTCGATTAATACTCTCGTGACACGTACACGGATACGTACAATTACTATGACCACACACCATACAGTCCGGAACACAGGAGTGGTCTTGAACAGCCACGGTTTCCACCACAATCCCATCTGTACCATGAACATCCGTTCTATGAGCCTCGCGCGAGAACACCTATGTACGCTAATGGCCCACCCCTTTTCCCTCATGGCCCCTACTTCCGAATGTATGCTCCAAGGAAACCTCACGAGGCGTCGACATGCGTTTTACCGGTCGTTGGTCCTGTCAAAGATAAATCCAACTAAATATCCACTAGTGAAGCGGTAAGTCGAAGTCGATTCCTCAGGGAGCCACAACGATAGTTTATTTCAATTGTGTTATCAATAGTAACAAAGGGGGGTTTTTGGTTTGGAAAATTGTCGAAAATAATAGTAACTAAATGCGTTGGATTTGTTAAACTTATAATGATGGAAAGCTCACTCTTTCATTCTCAGCACATTATTCTTATGAAAAGTTGATCATCGTATTCTAATAAAGTTATGTTCTTTTAAATAAATAATCTAGTTGTCCTACTCTTTTTTTTTAAATAGAAAATAGTCCTAGAAACCCTTGTTGTATGCAATAACCAAAGAAATCCTAAGGTTCAACTACTCAACAGCATACAGATCAAAGATAAGTAGGCCTATGCAATACCATTGGCAAATCACCGATACTCGACACAGGTTTATAATCTCTACAAAATAAGCACTCATAAATAGTCTATGCTAATTCTGATTGCTACCTAAAAGACAAGACTTTTCAAATCGAATTATCAAGCCTAGCGATATGAATGACAATAATCAATCTAGTTGTACACCTAGATAAAATCAATACCAATCAATGACAATAAGTACAAGAAAAAATAAAACAATGCTAAAATTATTATTAGAACATAAACATAGAATTCTCACAAACAATTTCTAGAACAATGGTCTTAACCTAAGAGTGAACTCGTAAGGACTTAGCCAGACATAGCCAACAGAAAGCTATACATGATTATGGATAAACTAATCAAGGATGAAGGTAGAAGATGGTAGAAAGGTGGCAGCTTTCCTCCTGGTGGCTGAATTTCTAAGAACTTGATTGTGAAAAGTGGCAAAAGATTAACTAACTCATTCTAACCTAAAAACTAGAGGCTTATATAGTATCTAATGGAAGGGAAATAAAATAAATCAAAATAACTAAAAATATATGGAAAAACGAATCAGAAATCGGATAAAATCCGCTAAATTGGGCCGATGGCGTCCGCGGTCTCGATCGAGACATTATAGTCGCGGTCGCGACATCTTCTGCAGAAAAGTGACTTTCGTAGAATTTCCCTAACTCTCGGCTCACAACTCCGATTGCTCTCATCATTTGAGGTGATCAAGTAGACTTCAATATATAACTCCTGGAATTGGAATTACCTCAATCGGACATCGTATCAGGGAGAACGAGCCATCTGAACTTAGATGAATATCTCGGCACTTCTTCTTAGCACTTCTTCTCTTCTCTTCAATGGTCGAAGCGCGTCTTCGACCCTCTTCTCTTGGTGTAGGCGTGGTATCCTTCTCTTCTAGATCCATCCCAAATTCACTAGAAGTGAGTACAAGTAGGATCTCCATAATCAATACCACAAAAAAAACGCTTATGAGCATCCCGCAAATCTATAAATGAACATCATACCAGATTCCGGGATTACCACTCAATAAGCACCTAAACACCACTAATCCTAACCTAATAGTTGCTAGTTACACCATATAATAAGCTCCTATCAAACCTCGCCACACTTAAATCTTGCTCGTCCTCGAGTAAGCAAAATAAAACTCACTCCTCGTAAAAAGTACAAAGGTCTACAGTAAGTGTAGAGAAAGCCTGCTAGCAACTATACCACAAACTCCAAAGTGTAAATAAGCACTAACTTACTCCGATCTATCTCCTTATGTCTCCGAGATGTCCTACCCAATACCCTCCTTTTTTCTCCACCTTCATATGTCACCACTCCAATACAATAATAAAATCGAACCAAGTGGCGTGCTTTTAAGCACAAGTGGAAGTCCTACTCTCCTCTAAGGGTAAGGGTACATAAATATGACATAAATAAAGATAAAATCAAGTCTCCCACTCGCTTATACACTTCTTATTCCTCCTCTTCGATTAATGTCCTAAACCACTAGATATAATGATAAATCCACAAATCACAACCACCAATCTTAATTTAAAATTCTGCATCATACAACCACAACAGTATGCATCAAACTCCAAGAAATAGTGAAATAATCCTAGATTCTAACTCAACCGCCGATAATATATATATAGCAACCTAATAAACTAATGGAATGGTAAGCATGCAAAATGTGGATACAATAAGCTCATAAATAGAGAGATAAAAGGCTAAAACTAACTCCTTATCCCTCCTTGGTGAATCCTAGAAATCCGAGACATCCTTCAACTCCCTTCTTATGTCTCATGCGCCATTAGATATGCAATCAATAAATTAATCACAAAACAATGTAATTCCGGCGCCCTTTCGAGTTTTCACCAAAATCAAAGTGGTAGGATCTTTTCTTTCTATTCTTTTTATTTTTCAGGCACCAACCTTTTCCTTTTTAATAAATTTTTGCTTGCCTGGTTTTTATTCTTTTATTTTTTTCTATTTTTTTCGACTTTTTCGTTTCTTTTTCGTATTATTTTCGTCTATTTTTTCGATTCTTTTTAAACATAAAACTAATGCAATTGTTCAAGACGCAACACAAAATTCTGTTACAGACTCGATCCAAATACAACATAAATAGTTCAGCAGAAAATAAGCAAGAAAGATAGAAAAACACATAAACCTCCTCCTCGGTACGGTAAATCCCCTCCCCACACTTGAACAGTGCATTGTCCTCAATGCAGAAAAAGAGGACCTAATAAAATAGGGAAAAGGGGAAATACCGCAATCACTCCTCAGTGTCATCGTCCCGGTCGCGGTCGAGATAGAAAGTCGCGGTCGAGACCTTTTTCAGAAATTTTTCGTAATAGTGAAGTACCGTCGTCTCGGTCGAGACATTTATAGTCGCGGTTGAGGCTTCTTCTCGGGGATGAATTCTCGATCGAGACCCAATAGTCTCGATCGCGACTTGAGTGATTTCGGGGGATTATTTCTGTTCTACTTCTCCAATGGCTTTCTCCCTGCTGACTTCGTTGATTTTCTCCTAAAAATAACAAAAACAAAACAAACTAATGGGATTAACGTTAGTAAAAATCCCTCGGATTGCCTCCCGATCAGCGCCTTAGTTAACGTCGTGGCACGACGTAACGCTCTCCGTGATTCAACAATGTTCACTTGATCCCTTCCGGATCGCATCATCTAACAGCATCTTCTTGAACCACGGAAGGAAAGGTTTGAACCTTAGACCATTCTCTTCCTTCAGTACCCATACTTGCTTGGGCTTTTCCTCCTTTTTGTTCTCCCCACTCTTATTTTTGTCTTTACCTTTCGCCTTTGCTTTTGCTTTCTTGGGGACCTGCACAACAGCTTTAGCAGGTTTCTTTTCCTGTGTGGTTAGCGAGGTGGGGCCACTGCCCAAAACAATACTAGAGCCTAGTTCGGAAAGTTTAATCACATCATTTACGCAGAACGCAGAGCTATCATCTAGGGTTTGTGCCTTAGTCCCAAATATATTGAAATTGACGACATCCCCATTGAATTCGAGCGTAAGCGCCCCGGTGTCTGGATCTAGCTTAGTCTTAGATGTTCGCATAAATGGTCTCCCTAGAAGGATAGGTGTAGCATGCGCCTCATGTTTATCATCTAACACATAGAAATCCGCAGGAAAAATGAGGTTTTCTACTTTAACCAACACATCTTCGACCAACCCTCTCGGGTAGATCGTAGATCCGTCGGCTAGTTGCTAAACAATCCATGTTTTACTCATGCGCCTTAGATTTAATGATTCATAAATCGAGTAATGTAAATCATTTATCGAAGCACCTAAGTCTAACATTGCTCTATCAATTCTCGTTTTACCTATGGTACACGGAATAATTAGCATGCCTGGGTCCGCGCGCTTAGTAGCCATCTTCAGCTGGTTGGCTGCAGAGACCCTTCCGCTTACCTGTACCTGCTACCTCCCTTGCAGCTTCTCTTTTGCCTTTATAGCGCACATCTCCTTTAACCGCGTAGCAAAACGGGGCACCTTCTTGACAAGTATACCACTCGTACACCCAAGGAGAAGCCGAGAGGCGAAGCTGAGCTGCCTCTACACTTGAAGAAGACCAAAGACCATCTCAGGAGGAGAAGTCACGACCGAGATGGAGCATCACGATCGGGATTTAGCCTCAGTTGAAGTTGGCACGACCAAGACAGGCATGTCACGATCACGACTTATCCGCAGTTGAGGTGTCATGACCGAGATTCTTTATCACGATCGCGACCATCCACGGACGTGAGAACTAGAGCAAAGTCACGATCGCAACCTATGTGTCACAATTGTGAAACGGACACGGACGACCCATTAATTGAAGATTTGATATGAGATTTTATTATTTATTTCCACATCTTTTTATTTATTTACAATTATTTTTATTCCCATTTATTGGAGATCATATAAGCCTTAGGAAATTAGGTTAGAATCATCTTTACCTCATTATTCTTTCACACTTTCATTTAGTTAGAATTTAGCAGCAACCAAGAAGAAAGCGTCCACCTTTGTTCCACTTTCACCATCTTCCCTGGTTTGT